>NW_019394172.1:87210-120877 GCF_000648675.2 Cimex lectularius | reverse complement strand
AAAAAAGGAGAATTGATTTGAGTTTATTTTTATTTTTAAAAAAAACCTGGTTTAAACAGGGAACCTTGTTACAATAGTAAAAGTAAAAAATAAACAGAGACTTTTTTATTCAAGAAAACAAAGACCACAGGAAAAAAGAAAGTATCAACATTACAAAGAATCATCTCTAATTATTTAATTATAGGTCGAACAATGTAAGAATGAGATGGTAAAAACATCTCAGGCTCCAATAAATAACTGGGGCGTCATTATCATTCAGATTTGAATTTCTAAGACAATATTGACAAAGGAAATATTGAAACTTATCGAACCTTCTAAAAAAACGACAAAGGACTTCTGGAAGTTAAAAAGCCGATATTTTATCTTGATTTTTATTGTGTTTTATCTAAAATTCTTAAGGGTCAATTGTATTTGAAGAACTAACTGCACTGGTGATCATTTTTCAAGATTTTTCCGTTTTTTTGTAAATCAATTTAGGCTTTTATTAAAAACCTTAATATTATCTGTAAATGTCATTCTGATCATGGTGCTACAGGATATTTCCAACGTTTCGCCGAGTTGGATAAAATTGACCATTTTATCTGATTGTACAATACAAAAATATTTATTAATTTTAAAATATGCAACATTTTTATATCTAAAATCTAAGCTTAAATTTTATGTAAAAAATGAAAGTAGAAATATATAAAATGATGATGATGGCCTTATGAGGCCTGTTTCCTAGAACTAGTTTTCCTAAGTTTTGACACACTTGTACCTGTCCAAACTTTCTCTAGTAACATATCAATTGATAAATAAATTATATTTAAATTTAACTCCATATATTTCCTAAAACATTTGGAGAATCTCTATTTTAAAATATATTAAGTCGAGGTTGTACGTTTTAAAAATTCATGAGTATCGATGGATGTTCGATTTGGCTTTTAGTATAAAAAAAAACAGGAATATCAAACAGCGTAATTAATAAATTTGGGCTCTTATTAAAAACCCTAATGTTATCTGTAAATGACATTCTGATCATTGTGATACAGGTTATTTTTATCGTTTAGCAGATTTTGATAATATTGATCCTCTTCATAAGTTTCTATCATTCCAAAATATTTATTAGTTTTAAACCAGTTAATTATTTTATATATAAAGTAGAGGTTTAACTTTCATAAAAAATCAAATAAAGTAAAAATATAAAAAGGAAATAAGATGAAGGCAACTCACCGAAACCAATCATCAAGGTATCATGATGATCCCTTTTCCTTAGCCTTCCTTGGTTTAGTGCATTTTGCCACATTCGAACCTGCCCAAATTTTCTCCAATAACCCATCAATTTGTGAATAATGTACAAAGAATTCTTTAAAATATATTGAAAACTGAATTTTTTAAAAATATATGAAATCGTGGTTGGGCGATTTAAATGATTCATGAGCCTCGCTGGATTTTTAATATAGTTTTGAGTATAAATAGAAAAAAGAAGTAAGAAATAGAAGAAAAGTATACCGACCATTGTAATTTATCGATTTAGGCTCGTATTAATGCCATAAGGTTATCTGAAAAAAATATGACAAATCTGATTATTATGACAGAGGGTTTTCTCAATGTTTGACTTTGTTAAAAAAATCATATACTTTAAATCAAAATGGAGGTTTTAATTTTAATTAAAATATAATTAAATAAACTTAAATGAAAGCCGTCCAGAGAAACCAACGATATGATGTGGCCTTTTTTCCTAGACATCTTTTTTGTTTTGTGTTCCTAGCCAAATTTTAATTTTTCCAAACTTCCTTGAATAATATATCAATTGATAAATAACTGATTTACAAAGATTTCTTTAAAATATATTTAGAATATATATTTACAAATACATATACAAGTAGAGGCAAGGGATGTAATGATTATTGAGATTCGCTGGAGTTTTATTTAGTTTTGAATATAAATTATTTAAATAAACGTTTGTCAAACAGTGTGTCAATTAATTTCTTATTAAAACTTTAGGATTATCTGTCAACATCAATATGATTATTGTGACAGAGGGCTTTCCTAATGTTTGGCTGAGTTGATTAAAATTTCTCCTGTTTTCGTTTAAAATCAAAACATAAAATATTTATTGATTTGAAAATATCTGACGTTTTTATATCTAAAGTAAAAGTGTAAAGTTGAAAAACCGGAGAATATAATGATTCCTGTTTAAGATTGTTCGATGATTTTCTTATTTTTTCTGCTTATTTTCATGCTTTAACTTGTCCTCATTTCTTAAAATAACATCTAAATTGAAAAATAACTGGTTCGTAAAAATATGTAAAAATATATATTGTAAAAAAATATGTTGAGAATATTTTTTTTTAAAGAATTATTTATGTTGAAGTAGTGTTAAAACTCGTGAGAATCACAGTAATTATGATTCCTTTTAATTTGTTTTTGTTAGAGCTAAATTGTCAAACAAAATTTTTTTCATTTTCAGTGTATAATTTTACCCTTTCTTGTCCAATGTTGCTTCACAACAACGCCAACTTTACCAGATTTATTTAAGTTATCAGGAAATCCCGCGGTTTAGGGCGGGTGCAGTGTTGACCATGTTCTCGTATTGTGGCAACACTGATTTATTTAGCGCCAATCTAAACTCTAGATTTTGGAATCTTCAACATGGTTCTTCATTCCATTGTGGCATATTGTATCGATTGTTGTATTTGTCATATTTTTTTTATTTCAGTGTATAATTTAACCCTATCTTGTCCAATGTTGCTTCACAACAACGCCAACTTTACCAGATTTATTTAAGTTATCAGGAAATCCCGTGCGTTTAGGGCGGGTGCAGTGTTGACCATGTTCTCGTATTGTGGCAACACTGATTTATTTAGCGCCAATCTAAACTCTAGATTTTGGAATCTTCAACATGGTTCTTCATTCCACTGTGGCATATTGTATCGATTGTTGTATTTGTCATAATTTTTTTTATTTCAGTGTATAATTTAACCCTTTCTTGTCCAATGTTGCTTCACAACAACGCCAACTTTACCAGATTTATTTAAGTTATCAGGAAATCCCGCGGTTTAGGGCGGGTGCAGTGTTGACTATGTTCTCGTATTGTGGCAACACTGATTTATTTGGCGTCAATCTAAACTCTACATTTAGGAATCTTCAACATGGCTCTTCAACCCACCGTGGCATATTGTATCGATTTTTGTATTTGTCAAACAACAAAAATTTCATGCTTTAACTTGTCCTTATTTCAACAAAATCGTCGTGAAATCAAGGTACGACACGACGTAACGTCTGGTTTTGTCAGAGATAAATCCCAAATGGATTTGAAATTTACACAGCTGTCAAGTCTGATGTTTAGAAAAGACAATGGTATAAAGAAAGTATTAATAATAAGAAAAAAGGGTTAAAAGGATCGCACTCGGCTGGCTCGGATGGCTATGATGGAGTGGCTGTCCAGGCTGCTGCGTCTGACAACCTTCCTTGTAAGACATCGCCAACAATTACACCGGGGATAAACCATTCCATCCGTTAATTGTTTATACCATTGTTCAACGCACAGGTTCCTTCTGAAGAAGGGGACAAAATTTTACAATTCCGATTTATATTGTTTTAATTAAATTTTTGAATTATTGCGGATTTTTGCAAAAAAATAAATACAAAATCAATGAACTAAACAAGTTTGTTTGATATTTTTTGAAGCTGGCAGATCAAAAAATTAGGCCTTGAACATACAGTATTATGTTTTCTATCTTTTTGAAGGAAAATGAATTTTGGCTTAGACTCTTTTCAGTTTCTAAAAATAGATCGCCTTTCGATATTTTAAGTAAATAATATTAATTAGTAGTTTATCCTTTTTTTTTGTCTAAATTTGCTCAGAACAACACCAATTTAGCAATTATTAGACAATCCCACGATTTTAGGGAAGGGGTGCAGTTTCTTTCCTAATATATTTTATCCCGTGTATTGGCAAAACTGATTTTTTGGGCGCCATCTAAATCTTCATCTTGGAATTTATGTCCGTCATGGCTCTTCACAACACCACTGAATCTTATATCGATTGTTGTATTTGTCAAACAAAAATTGTTTCTCTACAGTTTATAATTTAACCCTTTCTTCAGAGAAATTAAAACTATAGAAATTCAATTCGAATTAGCAAATCTTCGTTATTACCATGGGTTTAGGGAGGTGCAGTTTCTTCCCATCGATGTTTAATCCCCTGTAGTGGCACTACTGATTCTTTGAGCGCAAATATAAAATCTCCATTTTGGAATATTCTAAACCAACGTGGCTCTTCACCCCACCACTGCATCCTGTATCGATTGTTATATTTGCCAAACTAAAAAGTTTTCATACACAGTTTATAGTTTAACCATTTCTTGCCTAAAGTTGCTTCAGAGAAATGCCAACTTTAGCGATTTGGTTTAAGGTTATCAGGATATCCCGTGAGAGGAGAGGTGGCTCATTGTTGTTCTTGCTCAGTGTCTACCCATATATTGGCAACACTGATTCATTTGACTGTAATCCAAACCCTCCATTTTGGAATCAACGTGACTCCATCCTACCTCTGCATCTTGTATAGTTTATTGTATTTATCAAACAAATTTTTTTTTTCATATCCAGTTTGTAATTTAGCCTTTCTTGCCCAAAGTTGCTTCAGAGCAATGCCAACATTACCAATTTTATTTAAGTATCACGAAATCCCGTGTGTTTAGGGCGGGTGCATTGTTGACCATGTTCTTGTATTGTGTCAACACTGATTTATTTGGCGCCAATCTAAACTTTCCATTTTGGAATCTTCAACACGACTCTTCATCCCAACACTCCATCTTGTATCGATTGTTGTATTTGTCAAACAAATTTTTTTCCTTTTCAGTTTATAATTTAACCCTTTCTTGCCCAAATATTACCAAGTTTATTTAAGTTAAGCGGGCGCAGTGTTGACCATGTTCTTGTATTGTGGCAACACTGATTTATTTTGCGCCAAACTCAGAGCATTTCCCTTTAACCTATTAACAAAACTGCTAAAGTTCGCCTTGCTCTCTAAGACAACATTAGGCAACTTAAAGGGTTAAGAAGGTTTTGGCGTTATAAAAATAGATTTACCTGCAATAATAATAAGGTTAATAAAAAGAAGACACCGTTTATCTAGGGAAAGTGCGACGTGCACGTGCCTGAAGATAACGGATTATGTGGCGTTTTGAAGACATCTATGCGGATGGGCATCGTGAGGCTATCGGAAAGTCAAAAGTCATGGACGTTTTATCCGGCGGCTACACGGAACGAGGGGGATCCCATCGACAGCCGGGTCACGCATCCGGCCGAATTTCTTCTCCTTATCTAAACCTTCCTAAACCGGCTTCCTTATATTTCAAACAAAGCTTGAGCCGAGCTTTAACCCCCTAACAATAGGCAGAAAACCTATTGTATTCAATCTACAAGAATTTCTGATGGTTTTTGCCTGCATTTCAGGCTATGGAAAAAAATGAGGGACGATAATAAAGAGAAGATGAAATAAGGAGCGAGTCTGTTAATATAAATTGGCTTAATTGTGCCGACGATCCATCATAAGTAAAAATAGGCTCAGACGGTAATATTTTTTACTTATTATTAGAAGACTTATGGCAAAGAAAAACAGTAAAAATTAATTAATGGTACCCCGCGTTATTTGCGCTTCGTTAATTTCCCCCGCTTGTGGCCTTGCCGAAGACGCTGTACCATCACAATTGTCATGGACATATTCTGATATCTTTGTCTTTCGATAGATCACAGTTGTTAACTTTTTTTTAGGTAGTAATTGAATAGGTAAAGGCCTATTATTTTCCTTCTTTTATTTGTCCTATATCATCACCAAGGGTGTTGGTATTGGTATATAAGTAATGGTAGCCATAGTCATTCTTCAACTGCAACCCAAAAGTTCTATGTTGCCCTTTTTAGTTAACAAACCCTGAAAAATGAAGTACACTTGGTAGATGACCTCTCGACCGGGCTTCATCTGCGCTCATTTTCTTCGACTTTTTTGATGTTTCTGTCTTTTCTTGGCAGGTTTCTGTCTAATTTTTCGTAATTTTTTGATACTGAATGATTCTATGGGCAGAATGAATTTATATTATTTCCCTTAATTTTGGCTTAAAGAGGAGGGGTAAATTTGCGTTTTCCCGGTTGGGATGTTGTGAAACTTCTTTGGTCCTTTTCAACTGGTGTAGGTCATTTTTTTACATCTATTGTTCAGTTCTGATCCTTAGGGGTTGACCAATTTGCGTTTCTGGTCGAAAGGGTATGAGGGCTGTTCTTGTTTATGCTAGTTTGTCTGGCTGTTCATTCCCTTTAAACCCCTCAACCCTCAACTAATCAGATCAGTTCTTTGATTCCTCCCCCTACTTTTGACATTTCATTTTTGATCCACCTGTAGCCCATAATAATACTGTTTTTATTACTCTGGCCGTTTTTTTGACTTTAATCCCATCGTGTCCTGTCAACCCCTGGAGTTGGTGAAACATTAGGCATTCCGAGACCAGCTTTGAGTTGAAATTAGTCTAAAGCTTCAGTGCTGCTTGGAGCACAGAATTCTGTTTAATGCATCTTAGCTATAAGCGCTGCTTGGCTGTCAAGGAATATGCAGACCTATGCACATTTTTTATTCCGGTTTCATGTATTTCTTGTGGACAGAGTTCTTTGCGTGGATTTCAGCTTGGAAAATTGATGATGTTAAGAGGTTCCACTAGGCCAAAATTTGGGCTTTTGACCCTTCCCCCAACTCGATGTTTCATTTTTGAACCCCTGCAGCCCATAATAATACTGTTTTTATCATTCTGTCTGGCCGTTTTTTAACTTTAATCCCATCAGGTCCTGTCAACCCCTGGAGTTGGTGATACGTTAGGCATTCCGAGACCAGATTCGAGTTGAAACGAAAATAGTTTAAAGCTTTCAGTGCTGCTTGGCGCACATAGTTCTGTTGAATGGATCTTAGCCTTTAGCGTTGTCAGGAAATATGGCGATTATGCACATTTTAATCCGATTTCAGGTATTCCTTGTGGATAGTGTTCTACTGCGTGGATCTCATCTTGGAAAATTGATGATGTTAAGAGGTTCCACTAAGTCAAAGGTATTTTTATTTGGAAGAATTTAAATTTTTATTTGGAATTTCATTTTTTCCGATGTTTTGTCTTCTTATGGTTTGTGGTATTTTATGGTTTTCTCTCAGGTAGGTTTTATTCCATGTTGTCCTAAGAGTCAGTATGGGGGGCGTCGGTGGCCGCAACGGTTCAGGCGTTGACACGGCTATCACTGTAAGGTGGAGGTCCCGGGTTCGAATCCAGCGGCCCTGCATTCGAATCCGACATACTTACAAATGGGCTTTTTTCAAAAACACCGGCACCCTGAGGGTAAAAAAAATCTGTTCTCTGCATTGAAATCCATTTATTATGCTCCCGCTCAATCCATTATTTCTTGTGGTATTCTTGTTAGTGAAGGGACAGGTGAATGGCATAACAAAGTAAAAACTGTACTAATTCTTTAATAAAAATTATATTAAAAAACCCTCAGTACAGTACAGGGTTGATTTATAACGGGGTTAAGTTTTTATGCCAGACAAGTTATTTATTAAAAAGTCTTGTATTTTTATACGTAAAAATAATTTTATTTGGACTAAATTGCTCATATTAGATACATCTAATTTAGTTATTTAATGCTTAAAGTAAACTACTTTATACTACAATTTTTCTTTTGCGCACACAACAACCTTAAACAAATTTAAAAAATTCGTTTTCTCTACAGTTTGAAAAACCGGAGTTAGATTGTTCTCGTAAAAGGTTTCAACTATAATGTTTAATCATTTAATTAAATTTATGTTATGTTTAAAAAAAATATTTATGCAACGTTGACAATCTCAGAGTCTAGCGTTTTGTCTCTCTTCCAGTGTTATTTTTCGAAAATTTGTTTCCCAGGAGAAATTAAATTTTTATTTTTTACAAAGGACGCTTTTGGTACATACTTCTGACTACCAGTCCCAGTACAAAATTAATCAAATCTACACGATTACAATAAACGGTGAATGATAATTAAATAATTTCAGCATTATTTCTAATTTCATTCAGTCTCTTCGATTTTATAGTGAATCGCATGGTGATCACGGTCATACCATAAAATTTAAGTTCAGGAGGGAAAATTCGAAAGGTGGGGTTGAGATGGGAAGTAAAGTGTCCGAGAGGATCGAAGTCAGGATAGCTCAAGTGGTAGAGAGCGGCGTATCAAGCCGAAGGTCACGGGTTCGAACCCCGCTCGTGACACGGAATTTTTTATCTCAACTAAAAATCTTAATTAATTATAAAATTTAAAGTCAACAATGCTTTCGTTCTATTTTTACTGACGAACCAGCGCGCTTTTTGCTCTACATATTTTTAAATATATTTGAACCTATTTTTGTGTGATGATTTACTACACTTGCGACAATCTTAGTCACGTGCTTCTTCAGCTTCGATGCAAAAAAAAAAACTTCGTATAAAATCATGGTCCAATCCTCGACACTTTCGGATTTATTCCACTTAAAAAAAAACAAAAAAAAAACAACTATATTCGGGTTTCGACATAAATTTTCTCGTAGCTCTTGAACTATTTATTTATGCAAAAACGTTGAATAAAACGTTCAATTTTGTATGAAAATAAAACTAAATCTTTGAAAATTACTAAATTTAAAATTAGTTTAAAAAAATTTGCAACCTCTTTGGAAGAATTCACGGTAGGGCTTCGAAAAATTCATAACAAGTTCTTATTTAATAAGCTTTCTAGTGGTAAACCGTTTTGTTTATTTGCATCGAACCAAAATGCAGACATTTTAATTGTAACAATAAGCTTAATGGGGAAAAAAGTGTTGAGGGTGTAAAAAATGAGGTTAATCTAACAATTTAACTAATTGCCCTGGACAAAATTTATTTCCGAAATTACGTAATAAAAAACCGACAAAGAAAAAAAAGAAGAATTTTTATGAATTATGAATAAACATAGCGAACAACCAAAGCAGAAAAATTGGAAAAGAAACTATCTACACTAAACACAGAAAAAAAACCGTACCGAAGTTGTAAAAATTTTAACAGAATAAAAGAACACAAAAAAATCCACGTAAAAAGAATCCAAACGTAAAAAAGAGACAAAACAATAGTGAACAACCAGAACAGAACAAGTACTGTAACTTTTTGCTACTTTTTTTAGGTTAAAATTTCTTTATCTTCTTCTTTTTTATTTCGTATTATCGTGTTTAGTGTAAATGCTCCTTTGGTTATTCGCTATGATTGTTGTCTCTTTTTTAAGTGTTTTGTTTCATTTTTTTTCTTTAAGGGGATTTTTGTAAGTAAAGAAGTCCAGGTATACCGCTACAAAGCTTGTTAATCGAAGAAGTATGAAATTTACCAAGCACTCCCGTTAATTTTTCCAACGAGGTTGTCAATTAAGTTTTTTTTTAAATTTGACATTTTGAAAGATTGAGTGTTTGTTTTGATAACAAAAATTAAATTGAAAGTTCTAGAAGTCTCTATTCTTTAAAAAAAATAGAATGCCATTTTGAATGCTTTTTTAAATAAATAATTCAAGAGCTATGAGATAATTTGAGGAATACCATTGTTTTTTAGGGTTGACCATGGTTCATATGACATTTTTGTTGCTTTGAAGCACCTGAGAAAAGTTGTCTTAATATTAGTGAATCAGTCCTGTGAGCAGAGGTTAATATTTCAGGTTATTTTACTACTACTACTACTACTACTAGTACTACTACTACTACTACTACTACTTCTACTACTTTTCCTCCTCCTCCTTACTACTACTACTACTACTAGTATTACTACTTCTACTACTTTTCCTCCTCCTCCTTACTACTACTACTACTACTAGTACTACTACTACTAGTACTACTACTACTACTACTACTACTACTACTACTACTACTACTACTACTACTGCTGCTACTACTGCTGCTACTACTACTACTACTACTACTACTACTATTAACTACTAACTACTACTACTACTACTACTACTACTACTACTACTAACTACTACTACTACTACTACTACTAACTACTACTACTACTACTAACTACTACTACTACTACTACTACTACCTCTACTACTACTACTACTACTACTATTACTGCTGCTGCTGCTGCTCCTACTACTACTACTACACCAAAGTCCATATTGTTCATAATCTAATTCTCAATTGTACTCGAGATATTTCAATTTTCGTGTTATTTCAAACTTTCTCAACTTTTTCGCACAAATCCCGCGTGCTCATGGAATATTAATCCTACTGCAGATATCTTTACATCAATGTATAAAGCATTAAAAATTCTATAAGATTTTTATTATAAACTTAAACAAACTTTGTACAAAATCAGTTAGAACAAACATATACGAGTTTACAAAGTTCTTGTCTGAAGTTTAAGCAATATTTTCTCGACTGTGTAAACACAGGGCTAAGCACGACCTCATAGAAAGGATTCAAGTGCTCTTCTACGAGGAGAGAAGCAGGATTAATCTTGAAAGCAGTAAAATCTGCCAGGACGCGATGTTAGTCTTGTATTCTTAAAGGAACATTTGATGATTTTGAACATACAATTATTAAAAGCTTGTTTTTTTGTCTTGTGTTCCAATTTTATACCTAGGCTTTTTTGCCTACTTATTAGTTTTATTATATTTAATATACCTTACATCTTAATGGTTAATTCTTTTAAAACATTTGCAACCGAAATATCTAATTTGTAGCAACTAAACGTTAATTTAAGACTGGTCGTAACTGACCTTGAGAAATTAAGTGCATGTCGTTAAAGCTCATTAGCATGGCGACATTTCTGTAAGCGCTATTTCTGTCAGTATTTATTGAGTCAAAAAAATCTTAAACTTTGACAAGAACTTTGAAAAATCATAACAATTTCTGATCTAACCGAGTTTGTCCTTTATTTCTATACGGTTGTAATAAAGGAAACAAATGAATATTGTAGTGCTTTTTCTATAAATGTAATCAAATTTTTACTAGGATGAATATTTTATGATATACTGTCCCTTTATGGGCGGAGGGGTTGACGTAATAAAAAAAAAAAAATATCTCGAAAATAAATGAAAATTAGACTACGGACAAAATGGATTTTTTGATGCCATTTGGCATGTAGAATAATATCCTTAAATATTGATGGCTCTTCTTGGGACACTACACAAATTAGTTTTATCATCCTATCTGTGTTTCGCTACGTTAAAAAGTGTCACTTCTATTCCTTGCTCTGTTTCACTGCTTGTTCTGCCATCTGAAAATTATCATATCGTAGCAGGTATTAATAAAAAATCAAAATAATGTATTTTAATATTATATATTATAATACATTTTCCCAATTATTATCAGATTATCACCACACGTCTACACTGACAGCTAAAAATTCCAAACAATTCATTTTTTTTCATTTTTCGATAAAAGAAAGTTCTTCCCTTTATTTGTGTCATTGTTTTTACCAATAAACGCTATGTTTTTGCTATGTTTTAATTGGGAATATCAATTAGAGGTAAACACACTTAACCCTTAATCCAAAACAAGGATAAAGGATTTTTCGATGTTTAATATTTACGGAATTTAAAATGTTTATTCAGTCTCATTTGAATTCTGAAGCAATAAACAGTTCTTTGCTTTCTTAATTTTTATTTTTAAACTGAAAAATGCCACTCAGTGCTGAGGATGTTGCGCGTGTTGTGGCACTTATTGATGATGGTCGTTCCATGATGTATGCGGCTATTGCCGTCGGAGTTCCCTACGAAACTCTCCGACTCCATTAGACGTTTTTGAGGAACTGGTTCCTACCATGGAAGGCCCGGTTCTGGACGCCCTAGGGAAACAGGACCACAGGTTGACAATTTTTTTGACTTTGAGAATTTTTCGAAACCATCACCATACTCTTGTTTAACCGATTCATCATGTTTAGTTGTCACTTCGTGCTGATGTTGCGCGTGGTGCTGCACTCATTGATGATGGACGTTCCATCAGATATGCATTGCCATCGGAGTCCCCCACCTAATTCTGTGACATGCAAACATTACAGGATGACTGTTTTTGTTTACTTTGAGAATTTTGCGAAACCGGCACCTTACTGTTGTTCAAGCGATTCATCAGCTCTAGGAAGTTTGAATTGTCCAAATTTCTGGACGCACTGCCCGAAGAAGATTAAATCAGTATAGACTGATGGCTTTTCGGCTCGTAAAACGACCAAAATTGATCAAAACACACTGAGTTGTAGGCTCGCATTTGTTCGAGAACTCACCCAATGGTCTTTGGACGTGAATCTGCTGTACTGTGTGCAGATTTGAGAAATGCAAGGTACGAAGCTTATAATTTAGCCGTAATTGTAGCTAATGAAGTCGGTTGTTGTTCCTGGAGGATTTTTAACGGCAACTCGCTATGTGGATGAAATTTTGGAAAATCATGCGTTGCCTATCCTCGATGAAATCACGACTCCATCCTATTCTACTGCACGATAACGCCCGTCCACATGTCGCTCGCATAGTACCTAGTACCATAGTACCATAGTACCATAGTACCTTCAACAGCATAACATCAGGTCATAACCTGCCAGCCCGTTTTCCAGACTTGAACCCCATTGAATATTTATGGGATAACCTCAAAAGACGAATAAGAGCACGTCCATCACTTCCTGATACAATCCACCATCTTGAAAGGACTCTTCTTGAAGAATGGGCAACCTCCAGAAAAGAGGCATTTCCAGACTGGTAGAAAGTATGCCGAAGAATTTTCTCAATAATTAAGGCAAGAGGAGGAAATAAGCGATATTGAAATGTTAATTAATAATCGAAAACAAAATTAAAACAAATTTTATCTGTCTTTTTATTTTTTATTTATTTTTAATTTGCTCTTCATTTTACTTAGCAATTTACATTTTCTTTGCTTTTCTAGACAAAGACTCAATTATGAACTTTAAAAAACGCGAAACTTTCAACCGAATTTGAACTATTAATATATTAAAATATATAAAATAAAATTTTATATATTAAAAAATAAAAATAAAAATCAAATTATATTACAAGAGGGTAAATGTTTGCCTGTCAGTGCATATAAATAGCATTATTTCTCGGATTATTCTGCTTATTTTAGTTCCAGACTTTTTAATTGATTAGAACTCATAAATGTTTTTAGTGCATTAATTACTCGGAAATCGTGAGATGCGGTCTGGTATGATGAAGGTTTCCGAAAAACATTTTGTTTATCGTGCCAACGTTTCGATCTTTATTGAAATCATCTTCAGGGCCTGGGATTTACATTGTTCACATTTAACAAATACATGTAGGATGTGGAAAAAGTGTTTGTCTTCTGTGTAATTGTGCCATTCTTGTTGAGAGTGCCAGTGAGTACATGTATTTGTTAAATGCAAACAATGTTTGTAAATCCCAGGCCCTGAAGATGATCTCAATAAAGATCGAAACGTTGGCACGACAAAGAAAATGTTTTTCTGAAACCTACATCACACCAGACCGCATCTCACGATATCTGAATAATTATCGATTAACGGTTAGTAACCACCACGCATTTCAGTGCATTAATTTATTTATTGGTGAAGAGATAAATTTAAAGGGGGAGGATATCAAGAAGCCTGCGACCAATCGACTAAGAATTTTACCTCTTCGGAACCGGCGGTTATATCATAAACAATTTGTGTCCATAAATAAATTGAAAGCCATTAAAAAGCAAATAGGTTATCATACCAGTTTCGGCCTTGGTGATTCCATCTTTGAACTTAGACCCGGGTCGTAAAGCAGAGGTGAAAGTGAGCGCAAGCACGTGCGCTCCTTCCTCGTCTCGTACCTGTTAAGGCTCCAATTATCCTTGGACAAATTGGATCTCAGCCTATTTACATGCGGATTTGGCGCATTGGAAATTATACTCGTTATTGTATTATTTTGTCATATTAACACACCTTGGGTTTTATCAGGTCCGTCTTGTTGTACTAGTCTGTTTTGTCGAAGACTTTTTTTTAATACTTGCCCCTTGGATTCAAATGTGAAAATTGACAATGCACAATGGGACAAACTGGGCCAGATCAGAAGAATCGGTTAGTCAATACAGGCATTATTCGACTAAATGGCACCCATTGACCGTTAAATACGGATTAACTGGGTCAATGGCACTCGAAACGAAAAGGACATTGTCGAATTGGTAAAATCATTACTGTTTTCATAATGTGTGGTGATTAGTGATTTGTTTTCATAATAATTTCCAGATCAAATTAGATTTCGTGGTCCGGTTGGCAAAATAACATCTATCAATTAATTAATCTTAATGTAAGGTATTGGTTGAGATAAAAAAATCAATGTCACGAGCGGGATTCGAACCCACGACCTTTGGATAAATACGCTGCTGCTCAACGAAGTCACGATAGCTCAAGTGGTAGAGCAGCGGCGTATTAAGCCGAAGGTCGTGAGTTCGAATCCCGCTCTTGACACTCAATTTTTTTATTTCAACCAATAACTTACATAAAAATTAATTCAAATAATTTTTAGGGTTAGTTTAATTTTTTAATTTTTTTTTTTCAAGAAAGAATAATTATGACCCAGGATTCGATCATAAATACCATTATAACATTGATGATGATAGGGGTTCATTAATTAAAGCGTTTTGGTAGGGGCTGATAGGATTATCCAATCATCTCACTTGATAGCTTATCGAAGGATAACTTTACCGATAATCTCCCCCAAAAGAAAGGGCGTTAAGAATCCACTGAGAATAAAAATCCTTTGTATATTTTTTTAAACGGTCGTAGGAGGGAAAGAGGTAAATTTTAAATTGGTACTTCCCCTCGCTTTTAAAGCATAATCTTCTTAAGCAGTCTCAAAACAAGGGGGGGAGAACAAGCCCTTAATCCTTCGGGAAATTGAGTTTACAATTTTTATGAGGAGCCGAACAAGATGGAAGGGCTGAGGACTGTCTTGTTTAAACTTCGTAATTGGTTGGGCTGGCCTTCGGATAAACGACGCTACCTGATGGCAAAGTCTTAAATAAATCACACGACCCACCGGAAACTGAGAAAGAAAAAAAGAAGTGTATTACAATGTGTACAATTGTATTAATTTTAAATGAATTTGAAGTGTTGCCCTGTGAAAAGAGAAGCTTTGTCTGCAGGCTGAAAGTAAATTTTGGGAAAGCTGTAGGGCATGTATTTCCTTTGGAGCATTGTTTTTTTGTATTGTTAGAGTAACGAGAAAAAGAAAATTCATTTTTTTCTGAGGCTGTGGGTCTACTAAATAACAAAAATTACAAAATTTGGCACAATTCGTGACAAAATGGAACATACAAACATTAAATATATTAGAAAAATAAGTGAAAAATGTGTCTTTGGGGGTGGTGAGATGCGGTCTGGTGTGTCGTAGGTTTTAGAAAAACATTTTCTTTATCGTGCCAACGTTTCGATCTTTATTGAGATCATCTTCAGAGCCTGGGATTTATAAACATTGTTTAACTTTTACAAATACATGTGGGATGTGAAAAAAATTTATATAATGGTAGAAAATTTTAGACTAAAAAAATGAATTTATATAGTGCTAGAAAATTTTAGATTAAAAAAAAGAATTGATAAATGCTAGAAAATTTTAGACTAAAAAAATGAATTTATATAGTGCTAGAAAATTTTAGATTAAAAAAAAGAATTGATAAATGCTAGAAAATTTTAGACTAAAAAAATGAATTTATATAGTGCTAGAAAATTTTAGATTAAAAAAAAGAATTGATAAATGCTAGAAAATTTTAGACTAAAAAAATGAATTTATATAGTGCTAGAAAATTTTAGATTAAAAAAAAGAATTGATAAATGCTAGAAAATTTTAAACTAAAAAAATGAATTTATATAGTGCTAGAAAATTTTAGATTAAAAAAAAGAATTGATAAATGCTAGAAAATTTTAGACTAAAAAAATGAATTTATATAGTGCTAGAAAATTTTAGATTAAAAAAAAGAATTGATAAATGCTAGAAAATTTTAAACAAAAAATGAATTTATGCAATACTAGAAAATTTTAGACTAAAAAATTAATTTATAGTGCTAGAAAATTTTAGATTAAAAAGAATTTATAAAATGCTAGAAAATTTTAGATAAAAAAAAAGAATTTATACCATGCTAGAAAATTTTAGATAAAAAAAGAATCGATAAAATGCTAGAAGATTTTAAACAAAAAATGAATTTATACAATACTAGAAAGTTTTATATAAAAAAGAATTTACACAATGGTAGAAAATTTTAGATAAAAAAAGAATTTATACAATGCTAGAAAATTTTAGACTAAAAAAATTAATTTATACAGTGCTAGAAAATTATAAATTAAAAAGAATTTATAAAATGCTGGAAAATTTTAGATAAAAAAAGAATTTATACAATGCTGGAAACATTTAGATTAAAAAGAATTTATAAAATGCTGTAAAATTTTAGATAAAAAAATTTATACAATGCTGGAAAAGTTTAGATAAAAAAATAAGATGTATACAATGCTAGAAAATTTTAGACTAAAAAATAGAATTTATACAATGCTATCTGCAGAGGGACATTTTGAATTTTCTTCAAATGCTGATCTCTATGGGTCAATCGGGTATGGCCTATTCTCAAACGTGTGAGCACAATCGCTTCCGTGCGTTTTTGGATCGTGAATATAACAAGAAAAGAGAGGATTGTTAATATGGTACCTTGAGGAACATACAGTAATGAGCAGAAGAGAAGAAAGGAGCATGGCTGGCTTGAGTAGTGTAGATGCTATGATTTAGTCTTTTTCGAATGTTGTCCATGTTTGTAATTTGTTTTAATTATTATGCAAGGTATGATTGAGTTGAAAAATTACTGTCAAGAGCGGGACTTGAACCCACGATCTCAGTATTAGTTCCCTGCCGCTTGTACTATTAACCTTAAGATATCATGACTTCTTTGACTTATGTTATTCCATATGAGGTCAAGTGGTAGAAGCGGTACTCATCCGGAGATCTGGATTTGAGTCCCGCTCTTGACAATAATTTTGCAATTCAAAAATATTTGCATACTAATTAAAGTAATTGCTTTGGCTAATAGGGCGAACTAAAACCACAAATCGATTTTTGTAATTTTTTTATGAAAGGTCTAAACAAATAAGAAATCCGCTTTTCTTTCCGTTCCTCGTAGATAAATCTGAAAAGTTCATTCGAAAAACCGCCCCCCTCTAATAAATCAGGGCCCAACAATTTCTAAAGAAAGGCGAAGAAGTGCCATTAATAAAATAATAGAGGGCGGTTTGTTTTGGACTTAACGGTGTAGAAATATGTCTCGGATTAAGGGAAAGAACACCCCCCACAAAGGGGTGGCCGAGGTGCCCTTAGGGTGAAAGTTTACCTAAACGATTAGTTACACGCCTTTCAGGTGTGTACTGCGAGTGAGTTTACCCACGTTATCATCTCCCAAGGAATGTTATCTCACGCGGAATACACCTTCATCGGGCCGGCGAGGATAAAAGGACGCGAGGTCGGAATGGTATTTTGATTTATTCCAACGAGGAATTTCGATGGCCCCTTCAGTCTACGTTTATACCTAGTGATTACTTCTTTAAACATCAATAAGGTTTTTTGTCCCAGTCCAAGACTAAAACTACAAACTAAAGTAAATAATCACAAACTCTCATGGATGATTAAAGCCGAACGATCGAGCAGTTTTGTTTGTTATACCTTTTAGAGCATACCTTTATCATTGACAATTATCAAAGATTGGAGATTGGAACATTTCGTGTTTGCATAGAGACAGTCAATTCAAAGATTCCTAGATCGATTGACCAGGACGCCATGTTTCTTCCTTTGATCGATAAGACCTTCAGGATTTATCATTATAAACACACGTACGGTATATATTTACACAAATTTGTGACGAGAAGCAAATTTTTGAAATTTGGGAAAAATAATTGACGTTTATTGGCTACAAAACATTTCACTGATAAGCTACTGCTTCTACAATCAAGACAAGATTCGAAAAACTACCCACTAGCAGTACTCCACAAGAGAACTTTTTTTTCGATTCAGTGAAGACTGGTTTGGACTATCACTGCCACTGTTAAGAGAAAGGAGATTCATGGTACTTCGTATCTTCAGTTCGCGAGGGGATTTGAGGGAATTGGTCAGGCTGAGAAATTTCAGGATTTATGGTTGAGGGTTTTATGAAATTTGCGTACACGAAGCGGATAACATCTTGGGCAAAATGAATGTTTAGATCTGTGTGGGTTGTCATTGGATACAATAAAATCCCGGGATTTTTCTTGAGATTATGAATTGGGCAGTTTGTATGCGACGGATATTGGAATGTTTGGCTGAACCACCCACTTCACCTCGTAAGTCCATATCGGCTTAACTACGGTTTTGTAAAGGAGCCTTTCATTTGTAAATGGTAACCTTTGTCAATAAGTTGAGAAAGTGCTTTGTATCGTATCTTGACATTTAAATCATGCATGGGCATTAATACGTCAAGCGATTATCGATGTACCGCACTTTGTACGCTGTTGAGAGTCGGGAATATAATTTAAGGAGAAAGAATCTCACAGACACTGTGAAGCAGAGACAGCCAGTGTCAGTTAGGATGAAGTCAAACGCTGAGATTTGGAGTCAATGTCATTTGTGATGGAGTCAGAGGCTGAGATTATGAATCAGTGTCAATTGTGGAGACTATGAGCCAGTGACAGTCAGTGTCACTTAGGATAGAGCCAGAAGCAGAGTCCATGAGTAAGTGTAAGTTGTTGTGTCCATGAGCCAATTAGAGTCAATCCGCTGGGGTGGAGTCAAAAGCTGAGTCCGTGAGTTATGGTCGGTTGTAATGAATATGAGCCAATGACAGTCAGTGTCACTTAGGATAGAGCCAGAAGCAGAGTCCATGAGTAAGTGTAAGTTGTTTTGTCCATGAGCCAATTATAGTCAATGTCCGCTGGGGTGGAGTCAGAAGCTGAGTCCGTGCGGTAGTGACAGGATGGAATCAGAAGCTGAGTCCGTGAGTCAGGGTCGGTTGTAGTGAATATGAGCCAGTGACAGTCAGTGCCAGTTAGGATAGAACCAGAAGCAGAGTCCATGAGTAAGTGTAAGTTGTTTTGTCCATAAGCCAGTGTGATAATCAGTGTCAGTTGGGGTGAATCAGAAGATGAGTACATGAGTCAGTGTCAGAATGGAGTCAGAAGCTGGGTCTGTGAGTCAGAGTCGGTTGTAGTGACTATGAGCCAGTGACAGTCAGTGCCAGTTAGGATAGAACCAGAAGCAGAGTCCATGAGTAAGTGTAAGTTGTTGTGTCCATGAGCCAGTGTGATAATCAGTGTCAGTTGGGGTGAATCAGAAGATGAGTACATGAGTCAGTGTCAGAATGGAGTTAGAAGCTGGGTCTGTGAGTCAGGGTCGGTTGTAGTGACTATGAGCCAGTGACAGTCGGTGTCAGTTAGGATAAAGCCCGAAGTAGAGTCCATGAGTAAGTGTAAGTTGTTGTGTCCATGAGCCAATTATAGTCAATGTCCGCTGGGGTGGAGTCAGAAGCTGAGTCCGTGCGTTAGTGTCAGGATGGAATCAGAAGCTGAGTCCGTGAGTCAGGGTCGGTTGTAGTGACTATGAACCAGTGACAGTCGTTTGTCAGTTAGGATAAAGCCAGAAGCAGAGTCCATGAGTGAGTGATAATCAGTGACAGTTGGGGTGGAGTCAGAAGCTGAGTCCGTGACTCAGTGCCACTGGATGAAGTCAATGGTAGCGACTGTGAGACAGTGACAGTTAAGGTGGAGTCAGAAGGCTAGAATGTGAGTCAATGTCAGTTAGGATAAAGTTAGTTACAGAAACCGTGAGTCAGTTCAGATGAAGTCAGATTGCAGAGACAGTGCAATTAACCTAGCCCTTGATGGCCTAATGTCTTTGAGATCATGACGAACTTTTGAAATTTTGTAAAAGGTTAGGAAATCCCCTGAGTTTAGTGATATAGAGTTCAGTGTTACCACGGGTAAAAATAATGAAGAATGATCAGTACCCCCGTCACGGAATTAGCTACAATTTAGCAAATTTACTGAGTCAACTTTGCGTAAGAAATGGTTAAGTAAAGAAACTTATGACGAGAAGTTCTGACAATTTTAAAAAAAATAATGGAACCTTTACGGAAATAGAAGTACATTGAAATCAGATCCACCACTTCTTACGCTGAATTTTGACTTCTGGAGAGTTTAAAATTAGAATTGATTCATTGATATGGCCCCCCCTCACGTATACGTCGAGCCTCGAAAATCCGGCCGCGCCAAAACTTTGCCTATCAGCTAGTAAAGTTCTTAACTTGATACTTCATCCGACAGACACCGCCCAGACGATAGAACGCAAATGGCAATTAGAGCGAAAAAAGTTCTTGGCAGATAACAATAACTCCAAGCCGTCAAGATTTTATTTTTGATAAAAAATAATATATATAAATAGGGTAAACCAAGATAAAATGACATGTTTATAGCTTTATGAGGATATCCGTTATCAATCAAAGTCTGGAAATGTGACACTTATTAGAGTAATATTTTTAATTTTCTACTTATGTGGCTATCAATCATACAATAATGTTTCCAGTTATTTTTCAATTTATCGATATAATTTTTGTTTATTTGAGTGTCTGGCAAAATAACTTGCTATTTTAACTACCTGGGTTAGAATATGGGTCATCACTCTTGTGTTGTAGTTAATTAGCTTATGAGGTTCTTTTGTCGGTTTTATCTGAGTCAGAAGATGGATGAAACCATCTTTAGAAAAAGTCGATCTCGTTTTGTCTCAACCCACGCGTCTTCTTTTTAAACGACCTCATTGTGAATATTTGATCGAAAAGGTAATCTTTTCTGTATGATGTTCACGGAACGGAAGGAGGTTAAACCTCAGACTCAAATTCTGAAGAGGAACGAGGCCGAGTTGGTTAAAATCAATTTATAATCATGACGGAAATCGGAACCTCGCGGTACGGCGGTGGTTCGTTAGACCGCTCGACCTCCGCTTCGCTTCTAACGATCCCTCCGGCACACACTCGACGTTCCCATCGCTCCTCCCTCCTCGGCCAACTTGATGAATAACTCGGTTTATTTATTTTTCCGCTCTGAGAGTTTATCTTAAAGGAGTTGTCCGAGAGGGCACCGGCTAATCAAAAGTTGGAAGGAACACAAACAAGGAAGGAACCAACTCCCCTTCCTCGATCCGGGCTGATTTCTTCTCCCAACTAAGATTGTTCGGGAAAACTTGCAAATTAGATTTTCAAATAACTGAAATTGGTATAAATAAATGATACCATTACTCTTAAATTAAACGTGGAGGAGGTAAATAAATAAAACTGTATCTACTTTTAGTACAATTCCGCACATAGAGCATATACTTAACATGTAAAGGTTTGAGCATATGACTTCTCTTAACAAGAAGAAACATCCTCTTCAGTATTTTGGCTCTGGATCGGCCACTGAAGTCAGTCACCAGGTGCAGACTACCTCTGGGTCATTTCAGTCCCCCAACGCATGCAGTTTTTAAACGTATATACAGATTCTTACACAAATTATTTAACTCAAGTAGGGTGATGGCATAGTCGATATTTCTCCATCAGACTTCATAACTAATCTAAATAAGGTTCGTTGTGTTATTCAATTTCATCGACGGACTCACGCTAATCAATCATGAAGATTCGAGCTAATAAATACATTCACTCTCGATATACAAAACAAGATACCTATCAGCACTATATACAATAAAACAGCCTTACTTCCTGCACAATTCTTACATCGGGAGGCATTTAACTCGCTCGCTATAAGGAGCCAACAACTGAAACCCTTCTATTATGTGGGACAATTGGATATCAACCAAATACCATATTCCATAAAGCAGCTCTGTTTTCTGCAGAAATAGCAACAGGACAACCATATTCTGGTACTCGTGCACAATTCTCCAATCGAGTAGAATTCCTACTCGCTTTCTATACGGAGCCAAATATAACGTTCAACTAAGTGGTACCTTCGAGCAACCTTTTTCTAAATGTCGGACACTTCAGTCGGCTTTGGACAGAAAGTAAGAGCACGTGTGTTAACCTCTTATGACCTATTCTCAGTCGGATGAGTATTACCCTTTATCTACTAAGATCCTTCAACGCACTTTATACATAGTAACTAATCTAATTGAAGGTCGATGGCGTACTCAATGATCCAGAATCGGACTAGAAATTTAAGCTAATAATTACATTCACTTCAGTTATTCTCGCTCCATTCTCATATTTTGGTAACATTCTCACATCGAGAAATGACACCCTTCACACACGTCAGCTTTGGCCCAAAAATAAGAGTTCGTATGTTCACCTAGTATGACCTATTCTTAGTCCGATGATTAAGATCCTTCATCGCCCTTTACACATAGTAACTAATCTAATGAAGGTCGATGGGGTACTCAATGACTCATAATCGGACTAGAAATTCAAGCTAATAATTACATTCACTTCAGTTGTTTTCGTTCCATTCTCATATTTTGGTAATATTCTCACATCAAGAAATGACACCCTTCACACACGTCAACTTTGGCCCAAAAATAGATTCATATGTTCACCTAGTATGACCTATTCTTAGTCGGGTGAGTATGATCTCTCTCGTTTGATCAACCGATTGACGGTGCTCTTGATACGCGGGAGAGCATGTAAATGTCTCCACCATTCTTTGCACATATTAACTGATTGAGGATCGATGGGGTACTGATTCCTCCATCACCCCAAACAATCACTCTAATAAATACATTCACTCTCAAATACACAACAAGAAGGACAAAACGAAATATCTAACAAATGATGCATACATTCAATGAATACTGACTGTTTCTTCCCAAAGATTCGCGCGGTGATATTCCAACACGCTCTCTATATGGAGCCAAGGACTGATACCCTTAAATTAAGTGGGACGCATGAAGATCATATGACGTATTTTTAGACAAAAGGCATATGAAGAACAGTACTCCCAGTTATTAGTTATTGTTAGGCATTTTTTATAGCCGATTATTTGGTCACTTCAAGTTCTGTCAGAGAGAAATGAGAAGGGGGTTAATTTGATGTCACCGGTAGTTAAGGTGGTGTCGTGCGAGGGGTGCGGCCCGCCTTCACCCAAACCCCATTCATCGAGACCCGTCTCCCGGAAACTTTCTCAATCTGGAAGAGATTTTTAATTAGTCGCGACTTCCACCCTTTCAGGCCGGGAGGACAATCACGATTTTTGGCCACGCGTCAACAAATTTTTTTCTTGTACATCCAATATGCCCGGGTCTATTATTGGATCGATGGGCATTTGTATGACGTTGTGGCACCCTGTTGAATTAAACGATTGTACGGAAAACACGTCCACTTGGCAGGGGTCGTGGTATCGGTTTCGATTGTCGAATTTCGATAGGTTTCCTCGGTGAGTTTCGCCTCGACCAGGATATGTGTCTATAATTGAAAATTCCCGTCAGCCTTTTATACACAGGAGGTGGATTATTATTAAATCGGATCATACCTTTTAATAGAATGGGGGTTGTTTATTTTTGTTGCATGCCTTCAGCCTGGAAACGGGGCCTCCCAGCCCGCCTCATAACCGAGTTTATAATGAATGACAAATCGAATAAGCATCACCCTGACGAAAATGGCAAAAATCGCTTTTTGATTCTCCCTCTGATGAACAAGTCTAGGCTACGTTCCTCGTCCAGTAAAAAATAAACCAATTCAGTCTAATCCGAGATTAAATATAATCTAATAATCAAAATAAAAACAGCTTAATGTATTTGTATTTCACTCACTTTTCCACTTAAATGTTTCCATATCATATTGTTTAAATATTAAATTAATATTACAAAATATTTATTTTTTGAATGAAAGCAATGCTGATTAACGCAATTTTAATCCCCTTACTCACTTCTCACACCCTCTCTGTTTTATCTTCTCTGTCTGTTTGTAGATTCTTTCCAACTTTCTTTCCATGTTCTCTGCATATTCATCCGTCATTAGCTTTATCATTCTTTTGGGTCTGCCTGAATATTTACCAGTCTCTCTCTCTCTCTCTCTCTCTCTCTCTCCAAATGCAAAGCTCATTACTAAAAATTAAGATTAAATATGTGGTATTTAGTAATCGTTAGTCAATGATTATTTGGAGATCGTGAGGTGTGATGTAGGTTTGAGAAAAACATTTTCTTTATCGTGCCGACGTTTCGATCTTTATTGAGATCATCTTCAGGGCCTGGGATTCATAAACATTGTTTGAATTTTTCAAATACATGTAGGATGTGAAAAAAATTATGAATTTATAGAATGCTAGAAAATTTTAGGTTGAAAAAAATTGCATTTATACAATGCTAGAAAAAAATTGGGTTTAAAAAAGGAATGAGTTTATACAATACTAGAAAATTTTAGATTAAAAAATTGAATTTATACAATGCAAGAAAATTTTAGAGTAAAAAAGAATTTATGCAATGCTAGAAAATTTTAGACTAAAAAATTTAATTTATGCAGTGCTAAAATGAAATTTTCTAGAATTGTGTAATTTCATTTTTTTATTTAAAATTTTCTAGCATTGTATAAATTAATTTTTAGTCTAAAATTTTTTACCATTGTATACATTTTTTTATCTAAAATTTTCTAGCATTGTATAAATTCTTTTTTTGTTTAAAATGTTCTAGCATTGTATAAATTCTTTTTTTATCTAAAATTTTCTAGCATTGTATAAATTATTTTTTACTCTAAAATTTTCTAGCATTGTATAAATTCATTTGTTTATCTAAAATTTTCTAGCATTGTATAAATTCTCTTTTTTCTCTAAAATTTTCTATCATTGTATGAATTCTTTTTTTCTCTAAGATTTTCTAGCATTGCACGAAATCGTTTTTTTTTTAGTCTAAAATTTTCGAGCGTTGTATAAATTCTTTTTTTTCTATCTAAAATTTTCTAGTATTGTACAAATTCATTATTTTAATCTAAAATTTTCTAGCATTGTATAAATTCATTTTTTTATTTAACGTTTTTTAGCATTGTAGAAATTCATTTTTTTTATCTAAAATTTTTTCGTATTGTATAAATTCATTCCTTTTAAATTCAATTTTTTTTAATCTAACATTTTCTACCATTCGATAAATTCATAATATTTTTCCACATCCAACATGTATTTGTAATATTCAAACAAAATTTATAAATCCCAGGCCCTGAAGATGATCCCAATAAAGATCGAAACGTCAGCACGATAAAGAAAATGTTTTTCTCAAACCTACGTCACACCAGACCTCATCTCACGATCTCCCAATAATTACGATTAAAATTAAATTAAGATCATCAATTCATAAAAAATAAACCTTGAATACATTGGTACAATCAAGATAGATAAATAAGTTTTCCTCTCCAAAATAACTTATTAATTATTTAGGGTGCACATTAAATATTTTTGTAACATGCAAACCACAAGCGAATTTAATGATAGATAAAAGATACAATCAAATTTATGCAATAAAGAAATGAATGAAATAAAAAAAACTGCAATGACAAGAAAATTAGTGCAATCATTAGTAATGACATACATCCATTATAATATAGCAGTCATAAGTGATATAAGCAAAACCTTTCTAAACTTATTATTAAAAAAATGCATCAGATTCACCATTCATCAGAAATCACAATTATAAATTTAAATGAAAGCATGTGGAAACAAAATAGTGAGATAAAAATTTAAAAAACAGAGCGATGATCATGGTTTTCAATTGATATTAAAAAATGGAAAGCTGTTTTATTAGGATATGATTAGCAGTTTGCATATTTAAACCAAGATTCATATACAGTTTTAGGACAACCAAAGGAAATCAAATAAAAATTTATAAATGTATGTAAAAATGTATCAATAAAATATTTTAATTAATTAATCTTTATGTAAGGTATGGGTTGAGATAAAAATGTCAGGGTCACGAGCGGGATTCGAACCCACGACCTTTGCCTAAATACGCCGCTGCTCTACCAGTTGAGCTATCATGACTTCAAGACTAGAAGGGGCGTATTAAGGCGAAGGTCGAGGGTTCGAATCCGCTCGTGACACTGACTTTTTTATCTCACCAATACCTTACATAAAGATTAATTAATTAAAAATTTTATTGATTATCTTCGGACGTTCTAAAACTGAATATGAATCAACCTTACATAAAGATTGATTAATTGAAAGAAGTAATTTGGTCAATCCGACCACGTAATCTAATGGATAAAATATTTTAAGAAGATTTCTGGACGTAATAATAATTTATTTACATTATGATTTATTTATTGCATCTGCCAGTAAATATTTAAAATAATTTCTATGTCGACGGGGGTGAGGAAAGCCATTTCTTCTGAGAAAATCTTATTGTTTTACAAAACACACGGAAAATCAATCAACCCAAATCTCAGGTTAAATATTCGTAATATCCGATGTTTTATTCTCGCTGTTTGTTTAAATACATCATAAATCTTAAATAAAACACAAATAGTATGTAATGTCATTTTTTTGCCGATTTCAAAATTATATTAAAAATATTGATGAAATCAAAAATTTAAGATTGAAAGTTAAAAAATTTACGTTTTAAGTTTTGAATCGTCAAGACAATCTATAAGGATGAGTAAGTGTATTTTTTCACACAACCCCTCATTAATTATCATTACAGATGGTGAACAGTTGTAAAGAAAAACATGCTGTCCTTTTTTTGCTAATTAGTTATAATCAAGTTAACACAGGCAATAATTTACATTTTATTACTCAGACGGAATATATAAATAAAATTTTTGTTCGTTTTTATACAGATAAATTTATGAAAGGAATGATCCATCGGATCAGTTTTCTGTAAAGTTTAGAAATTTTCTTTCAACTTGGAACTTGTTAAATAGGACATTCCATAAGATTTGCTCTGAAAATCTTTAGATTTGATTTGTTTTATTATTCCGTAAATAAAGGTTTACTCAGTTTTTGGTAAAGCAGTGAAATATCTGTACTTGAGCCACGAAAACGGGAACTTTAAAGAACAAAAAAAAACCTTTCAATAAAATCCAAAGGATCGATCCTACCGTAAAAGGCGTTCTTGGATAATGCATGGGAATTCGGCAGGAGGCCGAGGAAAAAATTCTTTAAATTCTCCATACCATAAATAGAAGAATAGCGTTAGAATAGAAGAAGTGTTTTTTGCATCTTCTTTCTCCAAACGAAAATCCTGTGCCAACCTTGTGTATGTTGGGAAACTGAATGCAAACGAGAACAGCCGTCCAAGCAGGTCTTAACTCCGACATTCGCATGACTTCCAGGCACAGTTTTCCTTGTCGGCTTGAGCACTAAGACCTCTCTAAGCGCCACAGATATAAGATTTTACTGGAAAATTTCTGTTACGTTACAACGGAACGAAAACGTAAGACTTTTTCCAGCGTGATAGACAGGATGAAATAAATCCGCCTCAGTCACGGAAGATAATTAAGATGATAAGAAAAACAATATTTTGCTGAAAAAGGGAGAGCAAGGGAGATAAATAGATATATAAATAGATAGATTGTGTGATAGATAGATAGATAACATGCTTTATTTACATTAAAGAGAAGCGTTACATAATATACAATATTAAAAGCGTTTTATACAGCATGGATGCTTATGCGTCTGCCGGAAGATGGCTGTTTTTTTTCAGGCGAGCGAAAAATAAAAAATAAAATAAACTATATAATAATGATAATATTAGAAAACTATAAGTAAAAACTAAATTATAAAAACTAGCTGATTTTAGATACAAGTTAAACAATTATGACTCGGTATTATAATCGTACCTATATTGCCAGGCATGACGTGCATAGTGTGTTAGACATTTCGACCTCCCTATATCCACGATATTTAACGGATTAAGCAGCTGAGACCTGGAAAGCGATTTATAGCCTAGATACAGGATACGAAGTTCAGACAGTATGGGACACTGGGCAACAAAATGAAAGATATCTTCCCTAACTCTTAGGTTACAGAGCGGGCACAAGAAATTTCCGTCGTCTTCCTTCCATGGCACAGAATTGAGGAACAGATTGTGTGTGTGTGTGTGTGTGTGTATGTGTGTGTGAGTGGTGTGGTGTGTGTGTTGTGTGTGTGTGTTGTGTGTGTGTGTGTGTGTGTGTGTGTGTGTGTGTGTGTGTGTGTGTGTGTGAGTGTGAGAGAGAGAGTGAGAGCGAGGAAGAGTGTAGTTACAGTACCATACGGAAAGAGAAAGATAGATAGATGCAGATAAGATAGAGATAGTGAGTGAGAGAGAGAAAGAGAAAAAAAAATAACAAAAAAGAGAGGAAGAGTTAGTGGCAGTACCGTATACAAACAAGAATTCTACTTCCAGCGCGATCAACAGTATGAAATCAATCTGCCTTAGTCACTGAAGATAATTAAAATAATAGTCAATATTTTGCTGAAAGAGATAGAGGGAGGAAGTCTATCGTTATATAGATATTTTGAAAGAGAGGGAGTGACGAAGAAAGAGAGGTGACAGAGAAAAAATGGTGAAAGAGAGAGAGGAAGCGTGTAGTAACAGTACTATATAGTAAGACAGAAACAGAAAAGATAGAGATCGATAAATAGATGCAGATAAGATAGAGATAGTGAGTGAGTGAGAGAGAGGGAGTGGTTAAGGGGGGAGAGAGTGAGAGAGACAGAGCGTGAGAAGAGTGATAGAGATGGCGGGAGGGGGTGGGAGGAGAGTGTGATAGAAAAAAAAAACAACGAAAGAGAGTGGAAGTGTTAGTAGCAGTACCGTATATAAACGTGCAAGCCTTTATCCATCGTGATGGACAGGATATGTAGATAGATTGAAAGAGACAGAGAATGAGAAAGAGAGAGGGTGAGAACAAAAAATAACGACAGAAAGTGGAAGAGTGTGGTACTTATATTACCATATAGTAAGACATAAAGAGAAATGATAGAGATAGTGTGAGAAAGGGAGAGAAAGAGAGGTTGGGAGAGAGAGATAGATAGAGATAGAGAGATAGAGATAGATAGATAGATAGATAGATAGATAGAGATAGATAGATAGATAGATAGATAGAGAGAGAGAGAGAGAGAAAGAAGGAAAGAGAGAGAGANGAGAGAGAGAGAGAGAGAGAGAGAGAGAGAGAGAGAGAGAGAGAGAGAGAGAGAAGGAAAGAGAGAGAGAGAGAGGGATAGAGAGGGGATAGGATAGTGTGACAAAGAAAGATGGAGAGTGTGAGAGGAAAAAATAAAGAAAGAGAAAGGAAGAGTTAGTCGCAGTACCGTATGCAATGACAGAGAGAAAAGAAATATATAAAATGATTTAGGTATAGATAGTACAATATAAAAAGACGGAATGGGAAATAGATAGATAGATAAATAGAGATAGATATATAGATACAGACAGAGTTACAGATCGACCTAGTGAGAGAGCGGGGGAAAGTGACAAAGAAAGAAAGTGTGAGAGAAAAAATAACGAAAGTGAGAAAGGAAACGTCTAGTAACAGTACCGTATATAAAAAGACAGAAAGGGAAATGAGGTAGATTGATAAATAGATATAGATCTGATCGATAGATAAATCGAGATAAATAAGTAGATACAGACAGAGTGACAGATTGAGGTAGTGAGAGAGAAAGAGGGGGAGAGTGACGAAGAAAGAAAGTGTGAGAGAAAAAATAACGAAAGTGAGAAAGGAAACGTATAGTAACAGTACCATATGTAATACGACAAAAAGAGAAAAGAGGTAGATAGATAAATAGATAATAGATCTGATCGATAAATAAATAGAGATAAATACAGCGATAGATAGAGATAGTGTGGGAGAGGGTGAAGTGTGACAAAGAAAGAATTAAAAAGTGAGATAGAAAAAATAACGAAAGAGGGAGAGGAAGAGTGTAGTGGCAGTAATGAATAGAAAGACAGAGAAAAGAGATAAATAGATAAATGCAGATACAGATAGTGAGAGTGAGTCAGTGAGGGAGTGAGAGAAAGAGAGGGAGGGAGAGAGGGAGAGAGAGAAAATAATCCTAACCAGATTGTGTAATCAAACATATATCCCTAAATTGCATCGATAGTTATATTGGGAAAAATAAAAAATATTATTAGGTAAATGTAAATGTGTTGTACCTAAATATAAAGGAAGAGTGTAAAATATTTTGTTTTGTTGTTTTTAAACTTTTGGATTAGATGTCAATTGTCTCTGAAAGCCCAAATGCCTTAACGACTGTTCACTCTGTACAATCCGACCTGGATCATCCCTCTACTCGCATACACACACTCACACACACACACACACACACACACACACACACACACACACACACACACACACACACACACACACACACACAGCAGCTACGCCCTGCCGTTTTCTTTAATCAAGGAAGAGGATTAAAAGCTTTAGAAAACTGAGATACGTGGAAACTTTTTTAAGTATCGAAGTACTGTGTAATTATAGGAGTTTCGATTTTTTCCCCAATCCGAAAGGCAAAGATAACAAAAGGAAGAGTCACGAATTCGAGAAAACACAGTGTTTCACATGCGAAAGGCAACATTCAAAAATGACAGGCTACGGGTAAGATAAAAATCACGTCGAAATCGGCTCGGAGAAAAAGTGAAATCCACGGGGAAATGTTCGTTTTTCCGACCGTTCCGCCGGCCTTCGGGGGTGGGTAAATAATATCCGGCCAGTATATCTTAGGACTATTTATTCACATGGAATATTTTATGCCATATGTAAAAAAAATCGGCTAATTCATTTATTAGATAAAAACATTCCACGTCACTGGGGCAAAATCGAGGGAATGACACAAACATAAATAAAAAGTCTTCCATGAATAATTTATTGTGGGCGTTTCTCACATGGGAGGGAAATGAATTTTCCCCTGTCCTGTTTTCAAAGTTACAATGCGAAGATGAAAGTTCGAATGTTTAAATCGAGTTGGGAAAGGATTTTACAAAATTAAGCTTCTCGTTCTTCTCTTTTATAACGTTCATATTATTCTAAAGTTAATAAAAAAATCCATATCTCGTTGGAAAGTGTTATGAAAGTTCTTAACAGCCATGTACCCGGTCATATCGCGTAGATACATTTTGAATAGTAATTTTTGTAATAAGACGAACCCACTTTCTTGCGTAGTAACTGTGACATATCTCCTCGGAAAAATCATAGAATCATAAATTTCATGGTAGAGGAAATTGAACCTCCTAGCCCACAATTCCAAGCTAACATCTGCAGTATTGTGTGAAAAAAAGGTGTTGAAAATTTCAGGAAGCATTTCTACTCACCAATTAATTGTATTGGTATTGGTTAAGATAATAAAGTCATTGACACGGACCGGATTCGAACTCACGACCTTCGGCTAAATACGTCGCCTTGAAAAATGGCAAAAAGCAGGGAAAATTCAAGAGGTGGGGTTGAGATGGGAGGTTAGTGTCCGAGTGGATCGAAGTCACGATAGCTCAAGTGGTTAGAGCAGCGGCGTATTGAGCCGAAGGTCGTGGGTTCGAATCCCGCTCGTGACATTGACTTTTTTATCTTAACCAACACCAATACAATTAATTGAAAATCTAAATAAGTTTTCTTACAGCAGACTTAACGTTCTTACAAGTGGCACAAATCAGATTTTTCTACAAGTAGTAATTTTTAACTTTATAAACAATTTAGTTGACCTAAGTGGAAAAAAACCAAAACCTTAAATTACTTCTTTACCGTTGAAATTTGGACAGGGGTTTATTGGAAGTTTTTTGTTGCATATGGCGAGTAGAAAGCCTGAAATTTTCTACACTTTCGCCAGTCACCCTGTATATTTAAAAATGTAAAAATTGAAAATATATTTTTAAAACGGAAAGCAGAACCGAAGGCTTTAGTCTTCTTCACATTCAACTCAAAGCTGGTCTGGAAATGCCTAAATTTTCTCAAAATCAAGGGGTACTAGGATAAAGGAAGTGATTAAAGACCTCGAACAGGCTGACCAATTAGTAAAAAACTGGAGCAACAGTTACCCCTTTGAATCAGAACTACAAATTGGCACACCATAAAGCACGGTTAAAACGAAACTGAACGATCAGTGTCACATCCTTCCTTCAGGTAATGAAGGTGATTGTAGGTCAATAAGTAGATCATCTTACAAACCAAGTAATAGCATGCCTTCTTAAGAGGTAATCCATGTAAAATTCTCTAAACGGACTTCCAGCAGGAACCAGTTCTGCACATGTCCTTTGTGAATATAGAGCTTTGTTGCGGTACAGCAAGTAGGACACCAAAAATCCGCGAAGGGCCACCAATGAAAGTGGTCATATAGGAAAAAGTGTACTTTTTTAAGGTATAGTTATTTTTAGGGGTTCCACAATAGATTTATTTAGGTCCCAGTAAAGGAAAGGATTTTTATAACACTAAATCACCCCCCTCCTAACCTTAACAATCTATTTCAATTTAATAAAATTTAAAACTCAAACTCTGAAATAAAAATTAATTAGTTTTTACGACCTCAGTATTAACTCCAACTCAGTATTGCCAACGTGGATTTCTGAACAATCGGACTTTCGTCCTTCACTCTCTTCGATAGGACGTAAGTTTGATTTGGAAAAAAATGTAAATAGGATCGACTGGTTGAATGATAGAATACCGCAGTCATCGTAAGACGTTATGCATAATTCATAATGTATTAACTGTTGAGATGGTCCAAGAATCTTTTCGTCCCACGTTTTCGTTTGCATACTCAAAAACTTAACGTTTGTAATTTTTTTTCCAGGGTTTTCTGGCTTGGTTTGCTGTTTATAAGCGGGCGTGCGAGTGCCGTCAGATCCGTGTCTTTTATCTACGATGGTAAGTCTTTTTATAAATATCCTTTATATTTGTAAAATAAGCGGAGATTTTTTATAAAGGAGCGCTAGGTGGGAAATAAACAGGTTGTCCTACCTTTTTTTCCCGGAGAACACTTTATCGTCGTACCTTTGTCTAGAGAAACAACCGGGATTCGGTCATAAATCATGAGCGGGTATTGTTCTCCCGGTACAATAAGACAGTCATGAAAGGCTGAATCCGGCGTAATTGGGCCATTTATTGTAGTTCCAAGCTGCTCTTGTACGATGGGGGGACGAGAGGGACAAATTTGAATGATCGCCGAATCATGATCAGAATGGGCTATGAGAAAATGTAGTGCAAAAAAAAAAAAAAAAAATCCAAATCTACAGTAATTAAGTGTCTAAAACAATGCCATTGTTCAATATCATTCTACAGCATCGTGTTTACTTGTTATTTTTTGTTATTTATATAATCTTGAGAAAACAAGATGCTCATCAATCCTGATTATTCATATGCCGACTATTTTGGTGAAATTATCTTTAAATAGACGTAAAAAATACAGGACTTTACATCAAGTCTCTCTTCGAAAGCAATGAAGATTTATATGAGAGATAGAGGGAGGAGAGAGAGAGTGAGAAAGAAAGAGAGAGAGGATAGAGAATGAGAGAGAAGAGAGAAAAGAGGTGAAAACCTGAAGAGTGAGAGTGCAGAAACGTAATGAAAAACATTAGCGAATGAAAAAATTAAAAAGAAGGATAAATATATTAGCAAGAGTGCTAGAGGTAGAGGTAGAGAGGTAGAGAGAGGTAGAGAGAGAGAGAGAGAGAGAGTGAGAGAGTGAGAGAGAGAGAGAGAAGAAAAGGAGAAAGAGAAGAAAGAGAGAGAGAAGAAAGAGAGAAA
>NW_019394172.1:0-86453 GCF_000648675.2 Cimex lectularius | reverse complement strand
GAGAGAGAGAGAGAGAGAGAGAGAGAGAGAGAGAGAGAGAGAGAGAGAGAGAGAGTGAGTGAGTGAGTAAGTAATATTGAGATACAGAGACAAAGATAGTGACGGGGAGACTGAGTGAAAAAAATAGAGAGGGAAAAAGATAAAGGTAAGGGGGATCAGGAGAAAAAGAAAAAAAATGTTTAGTGAAAAACAAAGTAAATAAAGGTAGAGAGAAAGTGAGGTAGACTAAATTTGTGAATGTGTGTGTATGCGCGCGCGCGCGTATGTGTGAGAGAAAGAGAGAGAGATAGGAGAGAGGTAGTGAGAGGGACACAGAGCGAAAAAAATAGAGAGGGAAAAAGATAAGCGCAAAAGGAGGTGCAGGAGAAAAAGCGAAAAATATGTAGTGAAAAACAAAGTAAATAAAGGAATAGAGAAAGTGAGGTAGACTAAATTTGTGAATGTGTGTGTGTGTGAGATTGGTTGATTGAGTAAACGTTTTAACCACGCAAAATTAGGACTTTTCTTCCACTTAACGTGAATTGTACATTTCACATTATATAAACAATTTACGCAGACTCTCTTTTGGTCTTTACAATTTATTTTACAAATAGCATACAAGAAAAAACTATTTTTGATTTATAAATTTATAAAACAATACATATTTACGTATGTAAAAAATCCATGAATAACAATCAGAAGAAAAAAAGAAAAGATAAACAAAAAAATTTTAACAAGAATTTTTGATAGTGAGACATGACTTTAAATTATCGTATTAAACCAATTATTTTTTAATTTCGTTATAATTGTAATTATTTAGAGAATGCAAAAACGCATAATATAAAACAATATTAATTAATTTATGGATAATTATTAATTTATGATATTAATCAATTTATGAGAGAGTGAAAGTGAAAGAGAGAGAGAGAGAGTTAATGTTATTGAGAAAGAGAGAGAGCCACAATGATAGATTGATTGGTGGAATGTTGATCCAATTCCCCTCTATAAAATTAAAGTAGATATATAAAATTAATTTAAGTATCCGAAAAGTGCGTTAAAACGGACGAATTTTAATGATGAAGCTCTTAAAAAACCTGCTAGCCACGGTATTAACCAAATCCCAGTGGACTTAATTGAAAAAAAATTCCATGGGTCCTATTTATCTCGGAGCAGACGGGCCAACAATTAATAGAAAGTCCGAAGAGGTTCATGCCCCACAATGACAATGGCGTCAGGCCAAAATGTCCGTATCGCCAGATGGTGATGAGATAATCGAATAAATAATCAAACATCATCAGCCAATAAAGGCCATGCGTTTTTTTAAATTGGATTACCTCCTCGGACCGAGGTCTGGAAATTGTAAGACAAAGGAGAGTATTATTTCAAAAACAATGTCGACGGTGTCTGTTGTTTTGGGCCGAAATCACATTTTCCAATAGAGAGGAAATCGAAGGTTAAAACAACGAAGCCCGACCACATACTGTCAGTTTGATGAAACTTGCTACAAACAAGTCTTCTCTAACAAATTACTTTTTAAACTTATTTTTCTAATCTTCAAACCAAATGAAAACATCAATGGCAGCTTACTTGAAGTAACAACCACGCCACAAGAAGAAAATATAAAGCTAGATTCACCTAAAGAAGTAGCACAAGAAATTAAAAATCTACCTCCTAAAAAGACTCCAGGATATGACCTTATCACTGGAGAAATACTTAAAATACTAAAACAATTGCCAAAAAAGGGTATAGTTAAACGAACATACCTATTTAATGCTGAAATCAGACTGAAATATGTTCCCAGCATCTGGAAATTCACAGCAATAGACCAAATTCACCGAGTAACGGTTTTAATAGAAAAACTTCTTGAAGAAAAACAAACTTTTTTCTGCTATCTTCCTTGATGTCTCACAACCTTTTGGCCAGGTCTGGCACGAAGGACTCATCATTAAACTAAAAGGTATGCTACCAAAGCAGTATGTCGATATTATCAGTTCCTACCTAACTGAAAGACTATTTAGAGTCAAACAAGAAGATCAATATTCAAAATTAAAAACAATAAATGCAGGAGTGCCACAAGGTAGCATATTAGGTCCACTGCTTTACTTGTTATACACGAGTGATTTTCCGAAAATAGGTGGAGTAAAAATTGCAACGTTTGCAGAGGAACAGATATCACTAGGACCGACTATCATCCATTGAACCAAAATCCTCCAAACTGCATGTAATAAGATAAACGAATGGACAAAAAGATGGAAAATCAAGCTAAATCAGCATAAATCAGTTCATCTAATCTTTACAAACAAAAAAGTCGACCATATTCCGTCGCTCACAAATACCATACAGCAATACAGCTAAATATCTGGGACTGACCTTAGATGCCAAGCTGAGATGGAAAGAACACGTGAAGGAAAAAGGGACAGAAAAAAGTTCAATGTATAGACAACTGTACTGGTTGATAGGACGTGGCTCCAACCTTGCTATACAAAATAAAATTTTATTATATAAACAAATCATAAACCCTATGTGGACATATGGTATTCAACTATGGGGTTGTACCAAACACAGCAATATCATAATCATACAAACACTCCAAAATAAAATCTTACGTAACATGGTCAATGCACCTTGGTACATAAGGAATAAGGACTTACATAGGGATCTTAAGATAAATACAAAGATTTGCCGGCAAACACCAGGCTCGCCTCAGCCAGCACGAGAATGTGGAAGCGACCAAACTCTTACATAACCGAAACATGGTCAGAAGATTAAAAAGAACAAAGCCATATGAACTTGTGTAGTTAAAAATTAATAGTAAATAGTGAAATGTAAATCTTATTGTACCAATGGGTTTATAAGAATGTAAACATTTATTTATTCTATAATATTATTGTAAAATTAATGGTTGGTCTAAAAAGACCTAGTTTTAATAAATAATTATTTATTTAGAAATCGTGAGATGCGGTCTGGTGTAAAGTAGGTTTAAGAAATTTTTTTTTTATCGTGCCAACGTTTCGATCTTTTTGGGCGAGGGCACTCTGGAAACGACACGCAAGAATGGCACAATTACACAGAAGACAAACACTTTGAGCCCTGAAGATGATCTCAATAAAGATCGAAACGTTGGGACGATAAAGAAAATGATTTTCTGAAACTTACATCACACCAGACTGCATCTTACGATTTCTAAATAAATATTGATTAACGGGCACTAATCACCACACACTTTAATAAATAAAATTAATTAAGAAAAAAACTTATTTTTCTAGATCTTTTATTAAAATAAATAAGATAAAACAGTCAGCCCGTTGTTTGTACACTGATTCTTGACAACAGAAGCAACAACGAATCATTATATAATTTATTATTTTTCTTATTTGAATTATTTTTACGTGCGCAGCGAAATATTTTACACGTTTCCTATTGATTGTACACTATATATTACGCTGAGCGGGCGACCAGGACCCGAAGGGTTAAAAGCCTGGGTAGGCCCGTACCCCATCCCTAAAAGGTCCGGGACCTGGTCGNAATAAATGTAGAATTTTCGAGTGTCCTATATTATTTCCCTTATGGTTCCAGCTGCCTTCACTAATTAATCTATAGCAGCAGGTTAGTGTTTTAACCTTGACCTCAATGTGTAGAGGTTTAGTGTTAGTTATCACTTCCAAAGCTAGGGTTGGTGTAGTGGGAAATGCTCCCGTCATCATCATACAACCTAGTCTTTGGAATGACCTTAGCTTGTTAAGGTTAATTGTACACTAAAAAAGTCTCAAGTCCGATTAGGCGATAAGTTTGTTAAATTTTACATCTAGAAATTTTCACAGCAAACATCAAGTCTTTATTTACAAACCAGGCTTTTTTTCGCCATGAAAAAAATTGTGGTAACGATTTGTACAGTTTTGGACGTGAGACACCTGCTTTTTCGGCAGGAACGGATCTCTAAGATCTCACGTATCGCCGATTCAAGTTCCTCTGCTATCAAAATTAAGCCCAGGCTCTATTTTCGTAAGTGGGCAGAGAGCTTTTAAAATTCTCAATAAATAAATAACGCTGTTTCACAAGGTGTAAAAAGGCGGCGGAAAGCGGCAATTGCCATCGGATCCCCGAAAGACGTCCACCTATTTATTTGTTTCTCGACAACAGAGCCGATTTACAGCGGCCTGAAATAACCGAGTGCAAGCAAATGGCCTGAACAAAAGGATAGTATAAATCTTAAAACGAGACAATTCGGCAAAAAGAGTTTACCTCGGAAAACCCCAGAGGTTTTTCTGTGGATGTTAACTACTCAAGAATCGCCTCTGGCATTTTTTTGTTAGAAAATCACAGATTCTCTTTAAAAAAATGGATAAAATTAGGAGGGATTGATCGATTGATTGGTACGATTTATTTAGTCGCAAATAGTTAAGTCTCGTGGACCTTTGTACCTCTCACTCGCTCTTATGCTCTCTCTCTCACACACACACACACACACACACACACACACACACACACACACACACACACACACACACACACACACACACACGATCTATCTATTTCACATTTTTCTGTATATATCTCTCCCTATAAGAACAGAGGGAAAATGGTTAAACAATAACAGAGAGAGAAAGAGATAGTGACAGAATGTGTATGTGAGAAAGAAATGAAAAGAGAGACCGAGAGATAGATGGATATAGATAGAGATAGAGATATATAGGGAGAGTGAGAGTGAGAAACAACCAAAGAAAAAGAGGGAGACTGAAGACAGAGACAGGAATAGAAAGACGGAAATTGCGAAAGAGGAGAAAGATTTTATGAGAAAGACAAATAAAAAGGGTGAACAAGAAACTGAGAATTATAAAGAAAGAAAGAATGAGCGAAACAGAAGACAGAAAGAGAGAGAGAGAAAACAAGAGGGAGACTGAAGACAGACAGACAGACAGACAGACAGAGAGAGAGAGAGAGAGAGAGAGAGAGAGAGAGAGAGAGAGAGAACAAAAGGGAGATTGAAAACAGAGAGAGAGAGAGAGAGAGAGAGAGAGAAAACAAGAGGGAGACTGAATAGAGAGAGAGAGAGAGAGAAAACAAAAGGGAGACTGAAAACAGGAAGNAGAGAGAGAGAGAGAGAGAGAGAGAGAGAGAGAGAGAGAGAACAAAAGGGAGATTGAAAACAGAGAGAGAGAGAGAGAGAGAGAGAGAGAGAGAGAGAAAACAAGAGGGAGACTGAATAGAGAGAGAGAGAGAGAGAAAACAAAAGGGAGACTGAAAACAGAGAGAGAGAGAGAGAGAAAACAAGAGGGAGACTGAAGACAGACAGACAGACAGACAGACAGAGAGAGAGAGAGAGAGAGAGAGAGAGAGAGAAAACAAGAGGGAGACTGAAAACAGAGAGAGAGAGAGTGAACAAGAGGGAGACTGAAGACAGAGAGAGAGAGAGAGAGAGTGAACTAGAGTGTATGAGAGATGTGTATGGAAAAGGCCAAAAGAAACGAAGAAAAAAAATTCTGAAAGACAAACAGACGAAAACCAAACAAACAAAGAGCGAGACAGAAGACAGGCAGCGTGAGTGAGAGTGAAAATTTATGTATGGCACAGGTAGACAGATAGGAATGGAAATAAGCATATATATATATATATATATATGAGAGAGAGAGTGTGTGGGTGGGAGAGAGAGAGGGAGAAAGAGAGCGATGTAAGTCTTAAAATTACAAATCTAAGTATTTAGGAAATTTAGGCATCTTTTTTTCTAATATATTATTACAATTTTATTGTCGTCGTGTAAGTTTGTATATTTGACTGTAGCGTCTGTTTACGTTTTGTCGTTGCAGTAGGAACATTGTTGTAGTATATTGTGTGAGGAGATTTGCTTCAGATTGTAAATCTGACATGGAACACTTGCTTACATTTATCTTCATTTTCCATTGTTTACACCAATATGCTGCGTACCTCCCTGTAGATCTTTAAACAAAAGTTGAATTACTTTGCTTTTTGATTGGCACTTGCCACTGGTACTTTGTCGGTACAACAGTTAATCTTTTTGACCTCGTGTGAAAAACATTTTTATTAAGCTTTTAAGTAAAGCTAACGTAGTAGAGAGGATGTCTTTAATGAAGATTCATTTTGACCTGTGTTTTTATTTTAAGAAGTTGTTGTCACAGTCGCGTTCGATTTATGACCCTTTGCAGTATAAAGTTTGATGGCTTCAATTTAGCTACCTGGTGATCTCAGGCCTGGCTTTTGATGGGCGGCAAGTGGCGTTTTGTTAATATCCGTCGGGGGCGACCTCCCTCGTCTCCTCCGGTTCATTATATAACCCTTGCTTGTGAACAGACTCGAACTTTCTGCCCGTTCATTTCTACGCCGTTAAGCCCGTTATCAACTTTTCAAATGAGTTTGACTTGCTAAGAGACTTTATTGCACCCGCCCATGTGTGAAGGGAATTTACGACGCCTTTCGGGACGGGGCATGGAAGCCGGTAAAGCCCGTAACGAAATTAAAGGGAGATTTTCAATTAAATCTGGCCTATCGTTTAGATTGAGAAAATTTCTAGAGGCTCGAAGCCTAAAGAAAAATACAAAAAAATATCCCGGTGTAAACTTCATCATGGAATCCTTCTGTGGAATTATGCTACCACTATGTTTTAACATTTACATTCCAAACATTAAACAAAACAGAATCATACGGTATTTTCAAACATGAAATATCCGATTGTTATTATTAATTTGTTGAATTCGTGAGGAACGGTCAAGAATTAGGCAATTTAAAAACACATTTTTCGTATTTTGCTGACGGTTATTCGGTTCAAGGCATAAACTGTGGTTCTATTCTTATGGTGTCATATTGGTTTTGTGTGAAATTGTTGTGAAGTAACAAAGCCAATATGACACCACAAGAATAGGTCCACACTTTATTCTCTGAAGATGGCCTGAATGAACGTCGAAACGTCGACAACAAATATGAAAAAAATGTTTTTCTAATTAATTTCTAATAATCTTGACCGCTCCTCACCACTCCATCAAATTAAGCTCCAATCAAAGTTTGAAGTTTCCTACGCTTGGAATCAACGATTATGTATTATTTAATTTATTATTTCAATCTTACATAATGTGTGCGTGAAAGGCATGGAGAAAAATACAAAGAGTCTGTCATAAAAAAACAAAACAAAAAAGAGAGACAGAGAGAGAAACAGAGAAAAATATTAGAGAGAGAAAAAGAGACATAGATAGATAGATAGATAGATAGATAGAGAGAGAGAGAGAGAAAGAGAGAGCGAGTGAGAGAGAGAAAGAGTCATTGAGTTAGATAGACAGATAGGTAGAAAGAGAGAGAGAGAAAGAGAGAGAGAGAGAGAAAGAGAGTGAGAGTCATCGAGTTAGATAGATAAGTAGAAAGAGAGAGAGAGAGAGAGAGAAAGAGAAAGAGAGAGAAAGATAAAGAGAGTGAAAGCAGAAGAGTGAGTGAGAGAGAGAGAGAGACATCGAGTTAGATAGATAGATAAATATTGTAGGTAGATAGATACGTAGATAGATAGAGAGAGAGAGAGAGAGAGAGAGAGAGAGAGAGAGAGAGGGAGAGAGAGAGAGAAATATTAGAGAGAAAAATAGACATAGATAGATAGATAGATAGATAGATAGATATATAGATAAATAGATAGATAGATAGATAGATAGATAGATAGATAGATAGATAGAGAGAGAGAGAGTGTGAGAGAGAGAGAGAGAGAGAGAGAGAGGGAGAGAGAGAGAGAGAGAGAGTGAGAGAGAGAGAGAAAGAGAAAGAGAGAGAAAGATAAAGAGAGTGAAAGCAGAAGAGTGAGTGAGAGAGAGAGAGAGACATCGAGTTAGATAGATAGATAAATATTGTAGGTAGATAGATACGTAGATAGATAAATAGAGAGAGAGAGAGAAAGAGAGAGAGCGAGTGAGACAGACAGCGTTAGAAAGATAGATAAATAGAATGGGAGAAAGAGAGAGAGCCAGAGAAAGAAAAATTAAAGCGAAAAATATAGAAAAAGGAACATAAGGAAAAACGAAGAAAAAAGAGCTTTTGTCCGTGTTTTTACCTGAAACTGTTCTTAATTTATAAATGCCAATTTCCCATTACTTACTTTGGCCGTAATGTTTAAAAAAGTTGGTTTTTATGAGAAAAGGTGCGAACATCAAAAGAAGTCTTACACTTGAAATACGATAATACCGCCATTTTTGGGAAGGAGAGTGTCCGGGTGACAAGCCCGCCCCAGAAAACGGCCCTTGGGCTGTTTAACACGTGGAAAAGGGGTTGGAAAATCCCTTTGAAAGTCGACCCTTTTTCCTTTTCTTACAGGCCTCCGGGGCGTTCACGTTCTGCTGCGGCTGCCCCGGCCTGTGAAAAACCCTCCGTATCCGGCTTAATTAAATTCAAACCTGGCATTTTCCACCGGAAACGCTTAGCAATTAGAGGTCGGCCAAGGAGGCCGCCGCCCCCGGAGGAAAGGGGTGAAAAACGGCGTGGGAAGCGAGGGGGGCGGGCGGAAGCCCTGGCTCATTTTCCTGCCGCCCCCGCCCTTCCGCCAGCTGAGGGTTAATTATTCAACCCACCCATTAGGGTTTCATTGTTTCGTCTTGTTTCTTGACCACTTTAAAAATCAACACAGGCCATTTATTTGTTTGTCATGAATTAACCTTCAATTTGAGAGAAGTAAAATCTGAAAATTAAATGATTCTTGCATATGTATAGCCCAACTGAAAATGACGATTACAATATCGAAACTTTTTAAAAAATTAAAAAATAAAGCCACATGACATCTGTTCTAAAAATTAAAAATACCATTAACGTTTTTATTAAAATTAATTGAGAAAAATTAATTAATGAAAGTATTTCGACCAGAAATTGATTCAAATTTAGTTTACCTATTTTATTGAGCATTACAGTCCGACTTTTGTCCTTTTCTAAAATTTACGAATGCACTTTGAGCGGAATTTTTTCATCGGATTAGGAGATATCTCGCTGCTTTAATAATTTATCTTGATGTTAAGTTTCAATAAATTACAAAAAAGTTCAGGAATAAGGATAGACTTCATAAAAAAAATATGTTAATGGTACAATTCTTTCAATACATAAAGACGATGTTACACACTTGATGGAAAACTTTAAAAAAGTTACATAAAGATATAAAGTTTATTGTGGAAATAGAACAAAATGAAACTTTACTCATTTTTATATATAAAAAATTTGTAGAAATAAAAAAAAACTTGTTATATTGATATTTATAAAATACCTGAATGTTCTGATACAATACATCAAAAATTAAATATTACAACAAATATGACACACAAAAAACAACTTAAAATAAGTGAGAAAATGTATCTCAAAGAAAATTTTAAACAAATATTTGAATCACTTAAGCATACTAATTAATTTTACAACTAATAAAAAAGAAAAGGAAATTTTATAATAATAAATATAATAGTAAACACAGAAATTATAAAGTGAACAAAAATATATAGGTATTGTATACCTAGGAGAACTGACAGAAGGAATTATAAAGATTTGGAAAAAAACTTAATGGAACAATTTAGTTATTACACATATTTTAAAAACAAACTTAATTCTTTTCTTTCATCTATAAAAGACAGTATAGACAACCTTCTTTAAACAATGTAGTGTGTATGTTTAGATTATGTGTTCGCGAAAAAAATATGTTCGAAAAACTGTATAATTATTAAAAAATCGATTAAACCAGCACAAAAGACATATTATTGATAAACAGGTTTGTCCAAAGATATTAATGAGACTAACCACACAGTGGAATTTGAAAAAGTTTTAAAAAAATAAATAAATAAACATAACTAAGAAAAACTACTGTGGCTAGAGAATGTGTATATAAATTTGGAAAATAATAAAAGTACTAATGTACAAATAGATAAAAATAAGATAAATACTCAATACTGTAACATTTTCGGTATACAGGGTGTATCAACTTCTATAGTCCACTCATTTAATTGGGAAACGCTTAACTTTTGCAAAAAATGGTCTTATACAAACCCCAAGGTAATTTTGGCTCGAATGGTTGGCGAAAATTGTACAATTAACTTAATTCTTATCTTTCATCTGTAAAAGTTAATATAGACAACCTTAAAAACAATGTAGCATTTATGTTTGGATTATGTGTTTATGGAAAAAAACATGTGTTGAAAAAATTGTACAATTCATAAAAAATCAATTAAACCAACACAAAAGAATTATTATTAATAAAGTGGATTGAACAGGTTTGTCCAAAGGTAACAATGAGCCTAACCACACAGTGGAATTTGAAAAAGTTAAAAAAAATAAATAAAAATAACAATGAAAAACTACTGTGCCTAGAGAATGTGTATATAAATTTGGAAAATAATAAAAGTACTAATGTACAAATAGATAAAAATACGATAAATACTTAATACTGTAACATTTTTGATATACAGGGGGTCAAATTCTATAGGCCACTCCTTTAATTCGGAAACGATTAACTTTTGCAAAAAATGGTCTTATACAAACCCCAATGTAATTTTGGCTAGAATGGTTGGCGAAAATTGTACAGTTAACTTAATTCTTATCTTTCATCTGTAAAAGTTAATATAAACAACCTTAAAAACAAAATAGTGTTTATGTTTAGATTATGTGTTTATGGAAAAAAACATATGTTGGAAAAATTGTACAATTCATAAACAATCAATTCAACCAACACAAAAAAAATATTATTATTACAGAAGGTTGAACAGGTTTGACAAAACATATTTATGAGATTAACCACACAGTGGAATTTGAAAAAGTTAAAAAAAAATAATAATGAAAAACTACACTGGCTAGAGAATATGTACATAAATCTGGAAAATGATAGAAGTATTATGTACAAAAAGACAAAAATAAGATAAATACTTATAAAAAGATTTTGATATACAGGGTGCATCAACTTTTATAGTTCACTCATTTAATTTGGAAACGATTAACTTCAGCAAAAAGTAGTCGTATACAAACATCCGAGTTTGGCTAGAATTGTTGGCGAAAATTGTACAATTCGATTCTAAAGCTTATTTTATGCCACTTTTACTAAAAGGTAAATATTGATAGGAACGACCATTTCTGAATTATCTCCGATTTTTTTTTCTTTTATAAGCGAAAAATATGTTCTTAATTATTTTGATCGAGTTATGGTATTATCTTCCATTTTGTTTTAGATTTCTTATCCAATTGTAAATATGTATTTAACAATATCAATGTTTCGATGTTCCGTTACGTCTAGTTAAATTTCGAATGTCAATGACCTTTTATTGTAACTTTTGTTTTGTTATTTTCTCGATATCATTTGGATTCTACTGCACAGTACCTTAGTATTCATTCCATGTTCTGCTTTTCAACAAAAGTGAATACAAGCGCCGAGAAGAGAGCTGTATTAGTTGCTTTTTTAATGCTGGGCATACACGAATGTCTGATTCTATTCTTAGAGAAAAATCGTCGATTCTCGGTATATCGGCTCAGTATAGCGAATATTGAAGGAAAATTATTTTCGTCCTTATCGTGTTCACCTCTCACAAGTCATTGAGGAGGGAGATCCAACGAGGCGTTTGTATTTCATTCACGAATCCTCGATGAAATGTCCGTGGGACCGGCTGAGCCGAATATTGTGGACCGAAGAATCCAAATTCTCAAACAACGGGAGTTTATTTTTTGGAGTTTTTCTCAAAAACTAGGTGCTTTACAATCCTAATTCCTTTTTCAATCGACTCAGTAGGTCGATTAACATCGAAAAAGCCAATACATTTTTTGATTTTTTTTTCTCAAGAACGTGTTTTACGATCCTAATTCCTTTTCCGATCGACTCAGCAGATCGATTTACATAGAAAAAGACAATACATTTTTTTCGACTTTTTTTTATTTTTCTCAAAAACGACGTGTTTTACGATCCTAATTCCTTTTCCGATCGGCGCAGCAGGTCGATTTACATAGAAAAAGACAATAAACTTTTTTCGATTTTTTTTTTCTTGAAAACTCCGTGTTGTACGAGCCTAATTCCTTTTCTAATCGACTCAGCAGGTCGAATTACATCGAAAAAGATTATTAAAAATTTTTTTTGTTTTTTCTCGAAACTACGTTGTTTTATGAGCCTAATTCCTTTTCCAATCAACTCATCAGGTCGATCTATATAAAAAAACACAATAATTTTTTTCGATTTTTTTGGTTTTTCTCGAAAACTACGTGTTTTACGAGCCTAATTGTTTTTCCAATCAACTCAGCAGGTCGGTTTATATCGAAAAACAATAATTTTTTTCCGATTTTTGTTTTGTTTTTTTGTTTTTCTCGAAAACTACGTGTTTTACGAGCCTAATTGCTTTTCCAATCAACTCAGCAGGTCGGTTTATATCGAAAAATACAATAATTTTTTTCCGATTTTTTTTTTGGTTTTTCTCGAAAACTACGTGGTTTACGAGCCTAATTCCTTTTCTAATCGACTCAACAGGTCGAATTACATCGAAAAAGATTATTAAAAAAATTTCAATTTTTTTGTTTTTTTCTCGAAAACTACGTTATTTTATGAGCCTAATTGCTTTTCCAATCAACTCAGCAGGTCGGTTTATATCGAAAAACAATAATTTTTTCCGATTTTTGTTTTGTTTTTTCTCGAAAACTATGTTGTTTTATGAGCCTAATTCCTTTTCCAATCAACTCAGCACGTCAATATACATGGAAAAAAGACAATAATTTTTTTCCGATTTTTGTTTTTTTGGGTTTTTCTCGAAAACTCCGTGGTTTACGAGCCTAATTCCTTTTCTAATCGACTCAGCACGTCGATATACATGGAAAAAAACAATAATTTTTTCGATTTTTTTTTTGGGGGGGGGTTCTCGAAAACTACGTTTTTACGAGCCTAATTCCTTTTCTAATCGACTCAACAGGTCGAATTACATCGAAAAAGATTATTAAAAAAATTTCAATTTTTTTGTTTTTTCTCAAAAACTACGTTTTTTATGAACCTAATTCCTTTTCCAATCAACTCATCAGGTCGATCTATATAAAAAAACACAATAATTTTTTTTCGATTTTTTTTGGTTTTCTCGAAAACTACGTGTTTTACGAGTCTAATTGTTTTTCCAATCAACTCAGCAGGTCGGTTTATATCGAAAAACAATAATTTTTTTCCGATTTTTGTTTTGTTTTTTTGTTTTTTCTCGAAAACTACGTTGTTTTATGAGCCTAATTCCTTTTCCAATCAACTCAGCACGTCGATATACATGGAAAAAAGGCAATAATTTTTTTTCAATTTTTTGGGGGTTTTTCTAGAAAACAACGTGTTTTACGAGCATAATTTCTTTTCTAATCGACACAGCAGGCATAACAGTGCTTTCTGGGCCACAGATAATCCTCGTTGGGATATCCAAAAATGTTATCAAACAGTCAATTCGAGTAATGATCGGTGCGGATTGCTCGACATCCAGCTTATTTGACATTTTTTATGGGCTTTTATAGAAAATAAGCTCCCTGGTCTCACGGAGAGCATTTCGTTATACCCCAGGCCAAAGATGTGTTTTCAACTAGACGTTTGCCCCGCTCACAACAGTCACGTCCTCACCAATTACCTGGACATGAAACATACACGGAGATAGATTGGCACACAAGTCCTATTTCGTGGCGTCCGAGATCGCCAGATTTTACCCCTTTTATTATTTTCTTTAGGGGACGTTGAAGAATCGAGTGTATCCCAATCCATCTTCCGTATTGACTGTTCAAGAATTGTAACAACGGATTGTTGTGGCTTGCTGAGAATTCCGCACAGAAATTATAGAAAAGGCCACAAATAAAGAATTCTTGATGGGAAGCTTGTTTTTTAGTATAAACATAAATTTTAATAAATGGTCAAATCTGATTGATAAATGGTTCTATTAAAATTTATTTATGTAATAAATGCTCAATTCTGCAACAATACATAATAACAGATGAGTGTCATTTTAAAAATAAACACATTAGTTGGTCATTCTTAACACGACACAGAGTAATGACACATCTATACAGAAAACACTTTGAGCACTGACGATGATCTCATAAAAATCGAAACGTTGGCACGATAAAGAAAAGTTTTTCTTAAACCTACCTCATACCATACCGCATCTCACGATCTCCAAATAATCATTAATTAACGACCACTAACCATATTTGAAAATAAAGTGGACACGATGATAATAAAAAATCCTTTTTTATTATACTTAATATAAACTAAGCGTAAAAGCCACCCCTTGATCCCTATCCTATTCTGAGACGATACTATCCTAAATTAACTTATTAATGCTTATCGTTTTTTAAATAAACGGGGTCGGTCATCTAGTGTTAAAAAAAATTGTAGATCCCAATCAGTAAAATTGGCATAAAACATGCTCTATAATCGAATCGTACAATAAAAATATGGAAATCTCATTTAAAATAACAAAGTTCTAGTTTCATTTCCCAGCTAGATGAGAAAGTTATGTTAAATCTGTTTCCTCAACGCGCTTTTTATAGCCAAAATTAACTTAGGGTTGTATACGACCATTTTTGTTAGTGGAGTTACTCGTTCCAAAATTAAATGGGTGGACTAAAGAAGTTGATGCGCCCTGTCTATATGAAAAATAAAATTACAAATTCAGTATTAAAAATTAAATATTAAATATAATAAAGATATATAAAAATTATATATATAAAAATACATATACAGGGTGTTCGGTTACTCGGGTTAAAAACTTTAACAGTAGATTTTACATTAAAAATGGAACCAAAAAGTCCTAATTAACTACGGTCCGAATCTCAGCAGTTTCGGAGTTATTCCACATTTTCTGATTTTTTAAGATTTCACTACCTTGCTTCAAATAAACAACGAAAACTCTAAAATTAAAAAGTTTAAAAATTTTTTTTTCAAAGTTGAAAAACTTACTATGGTGATTCTAAACTACTAATTCCAAACCTAGATACCAGAAAATTTCAGAAAACGTCCTCCATTTAATATGTTTTTAGTGGTGAATTTCTTTTTTAATTACTTTTTCAAAGATGAAGAAATTGCTAAAGGAAAAAACCATGGTTGAAGGATTGGTAAGGTGGAAAGATTAATAATAATAATAAATAAAAACTTAAGGATATTTTGATTGAATTTATTAAACTTTTTTTAAATTTGGGGTCGAAACAGAAATAGTGCAATGAATCTTAAAACTCTCTTATTCCAGAGAATAATAGAATAATAATTCTATAATCAAAGTTGCAGTCGTGTTGGTAAATAAGTAAACACTTCCAGTATTTCGGTTTCGAACCCAAATTTAAAAAAAGTTTAATATATTCATTCAAAATTTTCTTAAGTTTTTTTTTTAATTTTCTACCTTACCAATCCATCTGTCACGGTTTTATCGTTTCCTCCATCAATTTCTTCATCCTTGCAAAAAGTAAGTACGAACGACATTACACCACAAAAAAGGATATTATATGGAGTTTTCTGAAATTTGTTGGTCTGTAGGTTTGGATATAGTAGTTTAGAACCACCATAGTGTTTTTTAACTTTTGAAATTTTTTTTTTTCAAAGTTCTCGCTACTAAAACGCTTATTTCACGAACGTTTACAAGTTTAGTATTGATCACATCTTATTGGAAATTTAACGTAGATTTCAATGGTAACAACGGATTTGTCGAAAACCTTTTAGCTTTTGAGTTATCATCGTTTGTCTGAAGCAAGGTCGTGAAGTCTTAAAAAATCAAAAAAAGTGAAATAACTCCGAAACTGTTGAGATTCGGACCATAGTAAATAAGTACTTTCTGGTTCCTTTTTGAATGGAAAATCTACAGACAAAGTTTGTAACACGAGTAGTCGAACCCTGTATAAGATGTATTATAATAAATAATATTATAATTATAATAAATAAATAAATGATTAGAAATAAACGTAATATATTAGTCTTTTTATTTATGTTTTGGTTGAAATGAAAAAGTTAGCGTCACGAGCGGGATTCGAACCCACGACCTTCGGGTCAATGCGGCGTATTGATAAATGGCAAAAAGAGGAAAAGTCGAAAGGTTGTAGGTTGAGATGAGGAGTCGGTGTACTAGTGGATTGAGGTCACGATAGCTCAAGTGGTTACAGCAGCGGCGTATTGAGTCGAAGGTCGTTGGTTCGAATCCTGCTCATGACACTAACTTTTTCATATCATCCAAGACCTTGCTTGAAAAGAATAATAAATTTTTGTTTAAGTTAGTTTTTTATTTCATTATAGTATTTGGGAGAGTTGTTGCCTTAGGCGTTTTTAAAAATGAAATAGTTATGGCAGCCCAGAACCTTATATCTTGTGTTTCAGTTTTTGGATGGCTATCAGGTGGTTCACAACGAAATGAGCCCTATTAGTTACGCTCTTTCTCTTTAGACACTAATCGATTTTTTGTGTGTTCTCTTGTGAAAAACGAGCTCACGGGCTGTATTAACCGGCGTGGATTGATTGAACAGAAACGGCCAACGTGTTTCATAAAAGCAATCATGTGATCGTGAGACCCCCCAGCATTAAATCCCGACCCTCGCTTCCGAGTAACATATACTGATCCACGGATACACGGATACGCGAAAGGGTCCTCCTGGGCGTCGTAAGGTATTTCCGTTGATTGCCCAGGGGGCCTGGAGATTACTCGTGGTTTCTTGTATACCAATGGTACCTGCGGAAACTCCATGTTTTACAAGAATTACAGACGACTTCTGACAAATGTTCAAGCCAGATCTTTTGACTTTAAAGGAAAAGTTCAAAGCTGGGAAAATCATTTGTATATTTATACAAAACCTTGCGTTTCAACCTAGTAACCAGTATAAAACAACCGTGTTGCTAACAGGCCTCGGTTTACGCCTCGGGCAAATAAACAGCGAGACCTTTTCTGACTATAGTTGGAAATATTAAATTAGACCGGGGATGAGAGTTAAAACACTAATTGTTTTAACATGGCCCAACCGTTATTGCAATAATTGGAAAAGTAATTAAACGGCCTTTTAAACCGAAATCATCTCCGAAGTCATAAAATATAAAGGAATGTTCCAACACGATTGAAAATTTTATGATTCGATCGCTTTTTGCACTAATGGATCCCATCGGCATTTTTAGCCTTTCTATCTAGTCATACGTAAAATGAAGCTAAAAGATGCGAGATTTATTTGACATATTTCTTGGATAGAATCCTTCTTATCCAAAAGGATCTTGATAGCCAAATATCAAGGTGCAAGCTCAGAAACTTTCGCAATTGGTCCATCGGTTCCCATGGTTATATTGAACCAGTATACTTTTGGATTTTTATCAATGATATAAAGTCGCTTTTGCAGTATGACCAGATATAATTAATTATTTAAAGATGAATTGAAGATTTATAATGCACTTCTAATTGTGACTAAACTAAACTTGCCAGATGTCAACATAGAAAAATGTAAGCATATTAGGTTCTCTCCATCCTGGTATAAAGAATGCCAAGCCATAAATTCATCACCATCATAGAGAAAATCGTGTCTATAATTTGATCTCGGAGTCTGTTCAAAATAAAATGCTTTTCCATGATCATATTAATGATTATTTGGAGATCGTGAGATGTGGTCTGGTGTGGCGTAGGTTTTAGAAAAACATTTTCTTTCTCGTGCCAACGTTTCAATCTTTATTGAGATCATCTTCAGGCCTCACATAGTTTGCTTTCCGTGTAGATGTGTCATTCTTGTCTGTCGTGTTGAGAGTGCCATATTATTCTTATAATTCACTAGTTTTCATGGTCAATTAATATCTTTAAATTAATTTTTTTTATATAATACGCCGCTACTCTACGACTTGAGCTATCGTGATTTCGATCCACTTGGGGCACCAACTTCCCATCTAAATTCAAAAGGTGGGGTTGAGATGGGAAGTTGGTGCTCGAGTGGATCGAAGTCACGATAGCTCAAGTGGTAGAGCAGCTGCGTATCTAGCCGAAGGTCGTGGGTTCGAATCCCGCTCGTAACACTTGCTTTTTTATCTCAACTATATAAAAAAAACTTAATGAATTGAAAGTAATTAATCTTATGCTTGAAAGCTTTAAAAAATTTAGTGTTAATAGGCGTTTGCCATCAGGAAAACTAAGATAATAAGAATTTTGTATCAATATCATATAAGGTACCTGGAATATGTCTCATTAGCTCGATATCCGAATATTTTTACATAAAGTCTGGTGCCTGCAGTGAGAAAATAAATCTCCCTATGAGGAAAGACGTTATTTTGTCAGTCACTGAACACCAGACACTACATATCATGACCCGCGGATTGAAAATTTTGAATAATGCTACATCCTTCCAAAATTGGCGACTAAACGTGCTACAACAAGTGAGTTTGAGTTCAAGCAAAATGTCCAAACAAATTTAAACATAAAAAAGAATGGGAAGCGGCGAAAAACATCCGTTGAGAATGGCACTGAACGCTGATGCATTTTGGATACAGGGGGTATGAGGGAAGGAGTGTTCCTGGAACCAAATGCTCGGAACCCATCGGAAAATGCACTAGTACTTCCAGGTGAAGTATTTGTAATTGAGAGATATATCCAGTTCAACTTGAACAAAGGGTACAGAAACAAGAACATAGATAGCTTATATATATAGCCAGGCAGCTATCGAAGCACAAAGTTCCAATTTGATTAGCTCAAAGATAGTGCTGAATTTCAAATCTAAACGAAATTAGATACGCAAAACTAAGTCATCTTCTGGTAGGTCTCAAGTTATGAGGGAGTAGAGGGCAACGAGATAGCGTACTCCTTTGAACGAAAGGGTTTATCTTTATCGCAGATAGTCCCGAGTCTTCTATTTCATAGGGATGTACCCTATCAATTTCGTAGACCTAGCTTCGAGCGAATTGAGGAAGGAAAGAAACAACAGGAAAACTTTTGAATCCTGACACGATTGTTGATAGGACACTGCGGACTGTATGAGCATGACACGTATGGTGGCCACAAGGCATTCTGCTCCTCGGTGTGAGTAGATCTATTGTGCTCCCGTGTTTTTTTATAATTAACAGGCAGGCTTCAGGTCAACCACCACAGCTTTGCCAGCGGCTCCTTAGTGTAGGATCTTGCTTGCGCCTTTTCCTCTCCTAATTGCAAGAATCTGCAGTTACAAAGACTTTCACAGAAACATAAAATGCGTTCTGCGGTCTCCTATTTTTCTTGGCAGTATCTGTACAGTGTTTCTTCTGTCTGCTCCTATCTGGTACATGTTCCTTCTTAAGTGGCATGCCTAGTCAGGAGTCTAACTAGAATTCTGGTTTGGTTGCGGTTGCTTTCCAGTAATTCCCTTGTAAATTTTTCGGATGGCCCTTCTATAAATCTCTTTCAAGTTCCACCAGGTTTGAACTCATGAAGGATCCATTTATTCTCTTTTGGGGCAGGAAGCTAGGCCACAATAATGTTTGCGACCTAGAGAGTACATTTTTGATCTAGCTTCGTCCAACATGTCAAACTTTTCATTGCCCCTATGCCCCGACTGCCAAGACACCCATGCCAGCGTCAGGTTATTGATGTCACTGAGATCCTCCAGGGCCACCATGAGGTTCCAAAGAACGCATAGGCACGTGCAGATTCTGCAAAGAAGCAGAGGAGAAACACACCTACTAACACACCGTACGGCCACATTCGCCCGTGGAAAGAAGTATTTGGAATGTACTAAGTAACCTAGAAGGTTGCATTCCTTCTACTGAAACAGGGCCTACTAATCCAATTTCTTGGTGAAGTAGAACTCAGAGCTCCCGTGCCTCTTTCCGTTTTTGAGCTATCGGTATATCAGTAGGTATACTAGGCAGGGGTTTACTAGAGATGTACCTTAGGCCTACTCTTCCTTTTTTAATATTTGTTGAGGTTGTATTTTGGAGTAGTGGCATCGATCGCCATGCCTAGTATGGCATCTGCGTGTATCTGCTCTTTCAGTTTCCGTTGTTCTTTGGCACGGCCTCCTTGCAGATGGTTGTCCATTCATGAGCTTATGAGCCGCTGCTATGGCTTCTCGTTGGATTAGAATATGGACCGGTGTTTTGGGGGTTGTAAGACCTCCGAGGCCATATTGACGTTCAACTCATGACTGGAGTGACAATGAGGCAAGCTTGTATTTGTGTACCAGCTAAGCCTGATTGCCTTGGTCCACTACACCAATGTCCAAACATCTAATTTGGCTTGTGACGTGTGGAGCCTTAGGTCATTTTGGGGTAATAAATGGAAATAATATTTGATTTTTTATTTCCACCAGCTTTATGGAAAACGTTTGTGTACTGAACATGTTTATAAAAGTTAGCGTTGATATTTTTTTTACTGTAAATATTTTTCTAAAGAAAGTAGGTATTTCCATTTAATCAGCAAGAAGAAGGATGCGCTCGTTTAATACCCAAGAGCGAGACGAATCGGTTGTAAAAATTACTTTTATATTACACTCCCTAGTGTCTGTTTCGAGAGGACGAGAGGGTATAAAACGCAGCGGTGTAATAAAGTGTGTGATGTGAAGGTGAGGATTAGCTGAGGGTGAACATTAGTAAAAAGGGGATAAGCCGCCCTCTTCGAAGGGGTTTCTGTTATGAACAATTAAGTCCGCCGCCCCAGGGCTTAAGGCTCGTAAGTGTGATCAGAGATCCTCCCCAGGGGAGACACGTGGGAAAAGGAGTTTTATCTCTAAATTAAACGTCTCTTTGCCTCCTCCCACGCCAGATAGGAAAAGGCGGGCGTTATCGCGTTAAAACCGAGAGGCTCACCCTTCGCCAACCCCTTCCGGCATCAGGGCTCATTAAACCCCGAATCAATTTTAACGCGATAAACATGAACATTTGGTAAGCTCTGTCTTGTTCCATGCCTGTCCCTTTTGTCTCGAGAGACGCCAACCACCCTACGCCATTGTTGCTCCCTACGGTGGATCTTTGAATGCCGAAAAAGACAAAGCTCATGGCTGATTACACGGCCGAATCCGAAGTGACACAGGATCGAACCCATTTGGAATATTCGCAGAATATCGGAAATAGACGGATTGAATTGCACGAGACTTCAATTTTACTCCCTGACGTTGTTTAAAAACATAAATCCAATCGGCAAATAGGCAAATCGTGCCATTTCAAATCAACGTGCCAGCAATACCAATCCATCCGCATCGTAAAACCTGTTAAATTATTACCTCAAACATCATCAACATCATAAAATATTGTGTTTTTTAACCCCAAATAAACGAATGAACAAATATAATACGATAAAATACATTATTACACTCATATAATATATTTAATCAATATGTAAAATTTGAATAACATCTTTTATCTATGTTATAATGTAAGTTTATATTATAATTAACCTGCATTATATTGTAATTCATCTTCAACCACAGAAAACATTGCTTCAAAACTCTATTGTTTATCATCACTTAAGATTATGCCATTAATCTCTCAAATTATTTATCCTCATCTTATAAAATCCTAAAAATTACACTTCTACCTCAATTAGCCTCTTATCCTATGAAATATCTTCGGAGAGATAGAGACAGAGAGAAAGAGATAGAAAGAGAAAGAAGATAAACATACAGCGAGGGGCAGAAAAAGCGAGAAATAAATGAGAGGGAGGGAGAAAGTAAATGTATGCTTGAGAGAGAAAGAGAAACAGAGAAAGGTAGAGATAGAGAGATGTAAAAAAAAGAGAAAAGGGAAAATACGTGTGATAGTGACAGGAAAATAATAAAGAGAGAGATGATGAGATAAAATGAGAGAGAGGGAGAGAGAGAGAATGAGAGAGAGAGTGGTGGAGGGAGGGAGGGAGAGAATGTGAGTGCGTCTGGGCGTGTGTGTTAAAGAGTGAAAAGAAAAATAGGAGAAAAAGAGTTAAAGAGATATAAAAGCGAGAGAAAGAGAGAATACGTGTATTAGAGAGATGGAAAGAAAAAAAAAGGGAAAGTTGAAAAGATAAAATGAAAGAAAGTTAGAGAGATGTAAAAGCGAGAGAGAGAGAGAGAGAGAGAGAGAGAGAGAGAGAGAGAGAGAATGCGTGTGATAGAGAAAAAAGAAGAAAGTGAGAGATGATATGATAAAGAGAGAGAGAGAATGTGTGAGAGAAAAGTAAGAGAGACAGAGACAGAGAGTTAAAGACAAATAAAAAAGGGAGAGAGTATGTGTGATGTAGACATGAAAAGACAATATGAGAGAGAGCGAGAGAGAGAGAGAGCGAGAGCGAGAGCGAGAGAGAGAGAGAGAGAGAGAGAGAGGGAGAGTGAGAGAGAGAGAGAGTGAGTATGTTAAAGAGATGAAACGAAAAGGCCAGAATGTCAATATCATTACATTGATTTGGGCCAATTTTTTGGAGGGAGTCTGAAACTTTTTTCACGGTGTAATGGATCTTTCTCAAACAAGGAATTTGGTAATTAAAATGGGTTTAGAACAGCAATGTTTTATTGGAAATAAACAAACAGGAAAAAAATGAAATTATACAAAATCAATAAAAGAAATAGAAAGTTCTTAGCTTAAATTTTCTTTTTTTTTGAAACGCAGTCCCTTCTTCAAAATGTTTTCTTTTTCTTTTTTCTTCAAGATGTTTTCTTCTTTTTTCTTCTTCAAGATGCCTTCTTTTCTTTTCTTCGATTACAATCGCCACGTGCGAGCCGATGAAAACCCAAAACTCCACTAACTCAAAAACACAAACCTTCCTCACTCCTCCCCTCTCTCAGAGTATCCTTCCCGCGCTCTTCATACAATGCTCGCCTCGTATTCCCTATTTACGTGGCTTGCTTGTTATAACGGTTAGGTTAATATTGGGGTTAAAAATATTGTCTTAAAAGATCGAAACGGTACAGTAGGATAAATAATTCGTTTAGTCCTTACTTAATTAACTCAGTATGCTCCCATAAACAAATCGAGACTTAAATAATACTATGAGGTATTTTTATTACTTTAGTAAACAGTAGGGAGCCGATGATTTTCCCCTGGGGGAACGCCGGTGAGTTAATGTTGCGTTCAAAATTATCTAAACGCGTTCATTACGCCTCACTTCTTTTTACTTAAAAGTCGTACTAGCATAATTTAACAGGGGTCGCGGAGAAAAAAAAATTAAATAAAGTTCTTTTTTGGCCAGTTTACATTTCCTAGGTAAAACGTTTACAAATAACAGTCCATCATGTTGTCGTAGGGGATAAATAAGATAAAAGCCAAATAGGTGGAAATTACTTTTCTAATTTTAGCGTTGTCCACTCGTTTTGCAATGTTTGAACAATGAAAACCCTTTTATACAAAGGAGAGAGAAAGAAATTTCGCAGATAACTGTAAAAAAAGGCTGTCAATGAAGGCGAAACATTCGTATAATGATTTTTCGCCGGTTGTATCTAATTTCTCGCGGTCGTTTGTCTTATATTTCAATTTTTCTGAGCAAATTACTTTTTCCCAGACGCCCCCGGAACAGTTACGCGGTTGTTCGTATCGGATTTCTATTATACAACCTGTAAGGGCGAACCGTCGACGAAATCCGTTGAAAAAATGTTAGTGATACGGTAGTCAAATTAATAATAAAAAAAAATATATATCGTCAAAATATCTAACTATTCGTAAATTGTGTTGGCACGGTTCCCTTGTTGTTTATATGTTCTTTAAGATTGGGTTTTTGGTTCGTACCGAGAGTTTTTTCGTATAACCTAACGTGATGATTATGCTGATGTATGCACTGAAAGTAATGAAATAAACCTGACTTACAAAATTTTCCAGTATTTGTTTATCAGTCAAGTATTTATATAAAAGTATATAAATATAATGATGTAGATAGTTTGAAAGTCACATAGGTATAAAAATCGAAAAAAAATTCAATAGAGGAAGAAGTAGAATGAGTGTTAGTTCGAAAATAAAAGGCAGAGCGAGAGAGAGATTAGAGGCAGGAAGGAGAAATGATAAAGAAAGTAAAGAAGAAAGCTCGAAAGTGATAGAGAAAGGGAGTGATGAATGATGAGATAAACAGGATGATAGGTAGGCATATCAAAACGACATGAGGAATGACGAGAGCAATAAGCTGAGTTAAGAGAAAAGGAGTTTTGGCGAAAGTAAAAAAAAAGATTTAGATTTCACAATAATAGTGACCATCGTTCATAAATGAATAAATAACTGGGCAAAGAAGAAAAAGGATCACGAAATAAACTCCGTACTCTGAACTCAAGTTGTTTGGTCCTCCGGGCCGGATGGGTCAATAATCAAGATGATTTATAAGACACAGCAAAAATTAGATTAAACGGTATGGTTTTACACTACTCAAATCTAGTTTCGATTAATGTTGAAGTGGGTTCATGGAATAAAACATTTGATAGAAAGAGAAAGAATAAAATAGAGTGAGAGGCAGAGACAGAAAGTCATAGTGGTAAGTACAGTGTGTGTACGTGACAGGAAGATAGAACGAAGAAGATAATAGTGACAAGGAAAAGTGTGATAGCATGGTGAAAGGGTATATGAAAGTAAAAACAAAAGGGATAATTGATAGATACAGAAACAAAGATAGACGAGGCAACTTGTGTGAGATAGAGAGATAGAATTATTGACATCGGTAAAATAGCAGTTGAAAAAGAGAGAGTGATAAAGGTGAAACAAAATACGTGAGAGAGGAGAAAGATAACTAACACTGCACAGAGTAAAAAATACGATAGAAAGATAACGAGATGGATTGTGCTGGGAAGCGTTCGATATAATCCCAATTTGATAACCGAATAATGTAATTAAGAGGTTATATAATTCTAATAAATAAAGCTGAACCCAAAAATGTGCCTAATGGCGAAAATTTTTAAAAAATTAATTTTCATAACCTTCAGTTTGGTTTTTTTGTCGTCTTGTCATGTTGTCTATGAGTAGAATAGGAATTGTTGAACAAAAACGAATATGGGCTAAGCCTTTCTAAAAAGCATGTCTCGTCCGGAAAGGGTAAAAGAAGGCATTACATTACAACAGTGAAGATATGAGTTAATAAAGGCATTCAATCGCCCCGGGGAAGCTCTTGTTTGGTAACACGGCCCTCCCTTTGTTCACACACGTCCTTGGCCATCCTTAATTCTTGGACGGCCGAAAACCTACTCAGAAAAAAAATTAACCAAATATAAAATCAATAAATAAACGGCAAGATAGGACCAACAAAGGACATTTTCAGCGTGGAAGTCATTCGAGTCATTTTGCCAAATTGAAGGCTTGAAACCTGTCTGACCGCTGATTCCCAATATAGAAATGGAGCAATCAGACCATATAAGGTTCCATTAAATAATAAAAAATAAAATAAAGCGGCCCCGTTATAAATGGAACCCCGAAAACATTCCATGAAAAAGAAAATGTATTTTAACAAAGTCCTACAGAAAATAGTTTAAAATATTTACAAAACCACATATTCCTTAATTGAATAAAAGTGATAGTAGACTAATTTTACAACCGCGCACGTACTCATCATCATCTCTTTCTCTCTCTTTCTTTTTTCTTCTACTTTCGTTTCAAAATAAATTATAACTAGTCTAGAACGAATTCTGTTTAATTTTACTTTTGCTGTTTCTGATAAGCCATCCTAACCAGTGTAACAGATGTTACAATAAATACGCGTTACAGTTGCCATTATCTGAATCAAGTGAATATGAACTGATATTTCACACGTCCGGCCCGGAGGACCAAACGCCTCGAGTTCACTAATAGGATGGTTTTTCGTGATCTTTATTTTGCACAGTTATTGAAGCATTTATGAACAGTATCACTATCTTCAACCCTCCTTTTTTTATTTAGACTTGTATTTGTATTTCTAGTTTTATTGGTATATGTAAAAAATAAAAGTTCTGTTCAGTCCAGTTCAGATCTCTATCCCGTTCTACTCTACATACCATTTATTTTCCTATTAACCCCATCTCACACTCACTCTCTCCAAACCTCCTTCTTTAACTGATATTATTTCCCTCATCATTGTTATCTCTTTCTTATCGATTAATCTTTTTATCTATCTATCATCCTGTTTATCTAATTGTTTTTCAAAGTGGTTCTGTCCATGATTGTACTGCTCCTTACACATATTTCTTTTCTCTTCCTTATCTTTTCTTTTTTTAATTTTCGTCTTTTTTTGTTTCAACATAAATCGAAACTAGACTTTAGGTATTATTTGGAAATCGTGCGATGCGGTGTGGTGTAACGTAGGTTTTAGAAAAATATTTTCTTTGTCGTGCCAACGTTTCGATCTTTATTGAGATCATCTTCAGTTAATCATTAACTAACAGTCACTAAACACCAAACATTTCTACACGAGAAGGACGAAGAACATGGGAACTGAGGTCCTTATTTCCAAATAATCATTAATTAACGGTCACTAAACACCACACACTCTAGACTTGAGCATTGAAAAAATAATTTCGTACCGTTCAATCTTACTTTTGCTGTGTCTGATAAGCCATCCGAACCAATGTAAGACATGTGACTAAAAATAGTCATTACAGTTGCTATTATATGAAACAAGTTAATAATAACTGATATTGACACGTCCGGCCCGGAGGACCAAACACCTCGAGTTCACAATACGGAGTTTATTACATGATCCTTTTTCTTCTTTGCCCAGTTAATTATGCATTTATGAACAATGTTCACTTTCATTGTGACATCCAAATCTTTTTCTCACTCCTTTTCTCTTAACTCATCTTATTGCGCTCGTTATTCCTATGTCTTTGTTTATTTATTTATATGTCTATCTATAATCCTGTTTATCTCATTATCTAACTGATTCTCATTGTCATTTTCTACCTGAGTGTACTTACAAATCTTTCTGTATCTTTCCTTCCCTCTTTTTCACTCACTCCTTCTCTCTCTCTCTCTCTCTCTCTCTCTCTCTCTCTCTCTATCTCTCTCTCTTTCTTATCTTGCTTTGCGTGGTCAATTAAAGGTTAATAGATCTTATCTTTCTGTTTATCTTTAGCTCTTTATATTTCTATTTCTCTTTCTTTAAAAATTTTTGTTAATTGACTTTTATCTCCATTCTCGACCAGAGCCGGAGGCTTTATCACTTAGTTTTTATCTTCAGTTCCGCCTAAGAAGTGTCGAACTTCCTTCTATTTATCGGATTTCCCTTTTTTCCTGATCTCTTTTTTCGGTTTTCGCCCGTTAAGTTAAAGTTAAAGGTCTTGAAGTATCGAACGGGCATACTGCGGGTTAATTTCATTATACTTTCCCAATAATGATATTCGATTCAAGGCAGACTTAATCCAGTCATATCAGATATTCTTTCCTCTTACTTGACGCCATTTTTCATACCTTGGAACGACGGCAGAGTAATTGAATAAAATTATTTCTTTTTATTACGAGTCCAAGAAAAAAATCCGTTTATTGGATTGTTCTATGTGTTATAATTTTGAGTTTTTTAAAATGATTTTCGGTCAGTCGGTTAAGACCGCCAATATCGGATAGTCAAACTAATTCTGGAGGTCTGTCTTGCGGCCGCCTCCGAGGCCGGTCCCAAACTGAAACAGGGGTTTTCGCCTAACTCGATTACCGCCAACATCGGCAAACAGTTAAACCGCCTACGACGTATAAGGGAAGTTGACATCTTAACGCTTTTCGGGGGGGGGGGGTTACAATTAAAAAATAACATTTTTAATTAAATTACAAACTCAGACCAAAAAAAAAAAAAAAAAAACGAAGAGAGAAATTTTAAAATATTTTCCGAAGCGGAAAAGCCTTTTTGTTAATTGGACTAATCACCCGGAAAAATAATAATAAGGAAAATCACCGTAGTGATAACTCTGTAAAAGCTTTATAGAGGGGTTTTGTGTGTAGAAGAATGATCAGGATATTGAGTTTCTCTTTATAAATAATCATTAAAAACCTGTACTACGTTCACATGAATATATATAATGTGGGAGGTTTATAAGCAAAGTGAGGTCATCGCCGGCCCTCTGCGCATTTTTCCTCTTTTTTTCTATTTCGATCCGCTTACTGACTCTCTGCTTTTACATGGATGCTACCTAAAATGCTAGCCTCTCATTTCTATCTCAGGTTGACAACTTCAGACACACACACACACACACACACACACACATATATATATATATATATNTATATATATATCAGCGCTTCATACAAACATAGATGTTTGGTATCATTCACTGCCCAGTAGTCAATCTTCTTTGGGGCGGGGTTATAAGCACCTACTTTCTTTCACGATAATAAATTACATTCATTACAATAAATTAACATAAATAAAACACCCGATAGAAACATAGAAGTCTCATCATATAAACTCCCCCAGAGTGCACGATAATCCTTGGGGGAGGGGTTGAACCCACTCTATTCTCGCTAATAAATTACTTTTACTCTCTAGACGTCACAAACCCACCCCAGAGTACTCCATCTTTTTCAGGGTATTTATATATATTTTTTCAATCATTAATAGGGCAAACGATACAGGTTTTTGAATATTTTTTCCGGGGTCTCGTTCAATCCCCCTGAGTCCTCGATATTGCTTGGGGCGGGGTTATAAGCAACCACTTTCTTTCACGATAATAAATTACATTCTTTAATAAATTAACATAAATACAACACCCGATAGAAACATAGAGGTTTGATCTCATAAACTCCCCCAGAGTGCACGATATTCCTTGGGGAACGGTTGAACCCACTCTATTCTCGCTAATAAATTACTTTTACTCTCTAGACGTCACAAACCCACCCCAGAGTACTCCATCTTTTTCGTGGTATTTACATATAATTTTTCAATGATTAATATAGATAACGATACAGGTTTTTCAATATTTTTAGTCTCATTCAATCCCCCGGAGTACTCGATATTCCTTGGGGCGGGGTTATAAGCAACTACTTACTTTCGCGCTAATAAATTAGATTCATTATAATAAATAGAACACCCGATAGAAACGTAGAATTCTGATCGCATAAACTCCCCCAGAGTTCTCGATATTCCTTGGGTCGGAGGTGAACCATTCTCGCTAATAAATTACTTTTATTCTCCAGTCGTCACACACTCACCCCGAGTACTCAATGTTCCTTGGGGCGTTTGAATATATTTTTTAATCAATAACGATTTTGTATATTTTTTTACGGGGTCACTGGGGATTTACCCTTTGTTTCTTCCACTGCGACTCACAGATTTTCCAAACCTCTAAAACTCGGTGAAACGTAACCACCGGATGGTTCTTGGGCGCCTGAACTCAAAAGAAATTTCAGGTAAGGAAATTACAGAAAAATTGGTCAGAGGAGGATCTGTGAGACCATGTGTTGGCCTTGAACTTATACTTGGGATGAGCAAAGACAGAATGGATCCAATAAAACGAACAGGTAAAATGGACAAACTCTACTAGGGTAATTGCCTTCCGTGTCACTGGGCTGAGTAGATTCTTCTATGGCAATACCCAGCCTTTTAATTTGGCACAGTGTACAATAGCCACAGTTTCCGCTTGAAAGACGGTGGCATATACTCCAAAGTTTATTTTTCTGGACGTCTGGTTATTTCCATAAATGCTAGCTCATGACCCATATTCGATTTTGGAGCTATCTGTACACCAGATACGGTCGGAATTAACTGGGATCCCTTTCTTGGAGGAAACGACCACTCGTACCATCTTTGAATGTTAAGTGCTTAGCGGAGACATAACCTGAGGTACAAAGAAAATACAGAAAGGAATTGTACCAATGACAGTCAATGACATGTCCTTATTAGAAGAAGGATCGATTCGATTACACTGAACTAACGAACCAAGTCAATAAGCCAAAACTCTGCAGTGTTTGAGGATCATCATCATTTTCATACGAAAGTACAGTAATGCTTCAAGATTTTTAAACCTAGTTCCTCGGTTTTAGGGTGGTTACAGCTCATGTGCGTTCTTAGACAAGAAGACCTTTTGCCAGGAAGGAGCCACTTCCTGTCATCATCCCGCCTTAAAAGTATGTATTTGAAAAGGGCGAATGAGGCTCCGTGGATTCGTGCGCTTTTGCGTTTTTCTCCTTCCCGATAAACTTCATCATTATTAAATTATTTCAATTAATTAATCTTTATTTAATGTATTGTTTGAGATAAAAAAATTCAGTGCCACCAGCGGATTTTGAACCCACAACCTTCGGCTAAATACGCCGCTACTCTACGAAGTCACGATAGCTCAAGTGGTAGACCAGCGGCGTATTGAGCCGAAGGTCGTGGGTTCGAATCCCGCTCGTGACACAAACTTTGTTTATCTTAACGAATACCTTACATAAAGATTAATTAATCTAAAGATGTTATTTGATCAATGGGACCACTCAATCTAATGGACTTATTAAATTATTTTAATTAATTAATCTTTTTATGTAAGGTATTGGTTGAAATGAAATAGTGTTCCTAGCGGGATTCTAACCCACAACCTTCGGCTTCGAATCCCCTCGTGACACTAACTTTTTCATTTCAACCAATACCTTACTTAAAAAGATTAATTAAAGAAGTTACTTGGTCAATCAGACCACGAAACATAATGGACTTATTGATTTTTTTAACGATTAACCCATTCCTTATTATCTAATTTTTACAATCACATCTAAAATATTTTCTCCCATAATTCATTAACAAATTAAGTACCACTTGTGTGTTATAAGCGCCCTACGGGTGGCCTTAGTTGCGAATTTTCATGTTAATAAAAAAACAACAACGGAATAATCGGTTAAAACTTATCGCCAATAAAATGGTACAAATCTTTAAAACTGTATATATGCATTGGACCTTTTTTGGCTCGGAAAGGTTAGAACAATTATTGATCTACCTGAGCAATTTAACCAAGGTGGTTAAAAGTGATTAAACCATGAATAGAGCCGTTTTTAAAGAAGTTAAATACGTCTCAACACTCTGGCAGATTGTTTTTCCTTTCCATTAACGAAATGACTAAAAATACAAGTTTATAAGACAAAAGAGAAATATCCAAAAGTCATTGTTTTATTTTGTTGCAAGGTGGTTTTGCGACGAGTGAAAACTAATGTTTTTAAAAATATTAAACAAAGGTTTCGATTCACTGATGACAAAGGGCTAATCTCGGTAAAGTAAAATCCCAGCTTAAAAAAATGGAAAAGTATTTGAAAAGGGCGGATGAGGCTCCGTGGATCCCGACACATTTCAACCTTATTAAATTAGATTTTTTTACTCCTACACTTTCCTAATTTTCCTTGATTTTATGTATTTAAAAAGGAAAATGTAAAATTTCAAAAATCAATTCTGGCTACAAGCATAAATATGCCATGCTGCTTGCAAACCCGTAAAATACCATGAATTAATAAATGTCTTCTAAAAATATACCGAAAACTTGTGCTTTATATGTCCTACTATGACAATGAATATCAAAAATGATATACTTTTATGGTTTAAACAGCACATTCGGTGAAATTAATGTGACATCTGGAATTAAGAAGATTTACGTAAAGGGTGGTTATTGTCGAGACGTAGCACCGACCCTGAATGTGATCTTATAAGGAAATGAATGACCTCATTGGCCAACAACGTTGCAGAACGCGCGGAAAGGCGCGCCTCCGACCTGGAATTATGTCAGCAAGAAAGGAACAAAAAGAAGTTCTCTGTATGACCGTTCCCCAAATATTTGAACAGTGAAGTAGTCCTTTTAGCAAGATCTCAGATATATAAGTATTGAAATTTATATTCATTCCTTCTTTTCTGCCTCACTTTTCTTATTTGCTGGTTGTGGTTTAGCTTCAACCGTTGCTACTTCTAGTTCTGTATCTCGGGAGCTTCTTTTGCTGCTGAATTCTCTTCTTCGTTTTTCATTTTCCTGGTGTGAACTTGTCCTATCTCGACGTTTATGCTCCATCTGTCTTCACGCATTTCTTTCTAAGATCATCGAGCTTATTCATTTAGTGATAGCGATAGTGAGAAAGAGATAGATAGATAGATAGATAGATAGATAGATAGATAGATAGATGGATAGAGAGAGAGAGAGAGAGAGAGAGAGAGAGAAAGAGAGAGAGAGAGCGAGAAAGAGAGAGAAAGGAGACATAGATAGATAGAGATAGAGAAAGAGAGAGAGAGAAAAGAAGAGAGGGAAATGAATGAAACAATGAAGGAACGAAAAAGGGAAAGGTAGAGAGATAGATAAATAGTTAGGTAGATAGATAGATATATAGAATCATAGAGAGAGAGAGAGAGAGAGAAAGAAAATTTAGAAGAGGAAAAATAAAGAAATAGAGAGGCAGAAAGTAAATCGGCGAGAGAAAAATGTAGACGGAAGGATAGTGATAAAATTAAGAAAAGAAAGAAGGAGAGAGAGAGAGAGAGAGAGAGAGAGAGAGAGAGAGAGAGAGAGAGAGAGTTCAGAACAGAAAAAAATAATTAGAGAGACAGAAAGTAAAAGGGTGAGAGAAAAATGTAGACGGAAGGACAGTGATAAAAATAAGAAAAGAAAGAAGGAGAGAGAGAGAGAGAGAGAGAGAGAGAGAGAGAGAGAGAGAGAGAGAGAGTTCAGAACAGAAAAAAATAATTAGAGAGACAGAAAGTAAAAGGGTGAGAGAAAAATGTAGACGGAAGGACAGTGATAAAAATAAGAAAAGAAAGAAGGAGAGAGAGAGAGAGAAGAGATAGAGATGGAGAGAGAAAGAGAAGACAGGCGAAGACACAATGCTAAAGAATGAATGAAAGAGAGAGATAATATGAAAAGAAAGATAAAAAAAATTTCAGCGATTCAGCCAGAAAGAGAGAGAGACAGACGATCAGTCAGAGAGAATGATAATGAAAGAAATAAAGAGAGAAAAGAAGAAAGACAATTAGGTAGAGGGAGTCAGAAGTCAGAACTCATTGAGTGGAGTAGGAGAGAGAGAGAGAGATTGAGAGAGAGAGAGAGAGAGAGAGAGAGAGAGAGAGTGAGAGAGAGAGAGAGAGAAATTACAGTGCAAAGAAACGAGACCAGAGAGAAAAAGAAGTACAGTGTAGGGAAAATAGCGAAGATCGCAAAAGAAAGCAAAGAATAATAATAACAAAAGACTCTGAGTGTGTGAGGAGCAAGATCAAAAAATTAAAAACGGTAGAAAAAATTACAATCGTGTTGAAAATTAATAATAAAGAAAAACACGTGATAGAAGGTTTACTATTATTAATTTAAACATGCTAAAAAGAAAGGAAGATAGAAAGAAGAGAGTTATTATGAAACGATTGAACTAACATGAAAAAAACTGACAGAGATAAAGAAAAACAAATAAGGGAAACGGTTGAGGGAATCATGTAGAGATAATCAATGACAACCATTGTTTGGAGATGAATTAGAAAAAGTTATATAATAATGAAAAAGTTAATGAATATTGGAAAGACTGGTACAAAAAAGACAGTAATAAGAAATCACGTCAGAAAAAGGGAAGATAAATTAGAGGATAATTTAAAGGTAAAATATATGAGGTAGAGAAACAATACTAACTGCCTGGAAAGAAAAGGATAGTATAATGAATAAAATAAAAAGAAAATAGTGACAATGGGTTTAATGGTGCAGAGAACACAGAGAGTAAATGGCCGAAGGAAACATAAAGGTTAATTAAAGAAAGCCATCGGGTTAAATTAAATATAAAATAGTTATACAATAAAATTGAAAAGGGTCATGTTTACATGAAAAATTTGGTTGGAATAGTTTGGATTCATAAGTGATTATGTTGTTAGGTTTATTTTTCTCTTTTTATTTTTAAATTGTATTTTCTAAGAGGGTGGTGCGATTGTCCGATAGGGGGAGTAAATTGTGAGAGGAGGCTTTTTATTGTGATATCAGACCGGCCCAAGTTGTGGGATGCTGACATAAATTTTTACCGGCAACTATCTCGGTCTGGTTTAATATCCAATATACTCGGCGGTCATAAATCAGCTTCCTCCTCTGGCTAAATCCCCCGGCGGAAACTTCCGGAATTTTCTGACCCTTTCGCTATTTGTTTTTATGTACAAGAGCCAGTTCCCTTTTCGAGACCTTTTCCCCCTTTCCTTAGCCAGGAAAAGGGGAATAGTGCTTACCTCGATAAAAATGTTAAGGGCGGCTGATTGTTTCTTGACTGTTTCGGAATAGGGCCTTGCGATTATAAAAAGGAAATACGGTTATTTATTTTTCTAAATGCATTCTTTGTACCTATTTAAAAAAAATCTATTTTTCCTGCATGAAAAATAATGATATAGCGAAGAAAGTTAGAATAGATAAACCAAATATAAATATTAAAACAGAAAAAGGAAGGAAATAAATTAAATGTATCAAAATAAATGAAAATGGAAGGACGAAGATTCTAATCGGATACCACATATAATATTTAATCGAAAATAACACCATATCATTCGTAGACGTATAATAAAATTTTTTAAATTGATAACAAATTTAATACAATACATACGATTCATTTAGCTAAAACCAACCAGAGAGCCAAAACTGCTTGGGGGTGGAGAAAGCACTGCGACAAAAACTAGGGCTTAAACCTCAAAATGACCCTGTGGCAATAAAGCTGCTTCTTAAGACAAATGGTATGGTGACCAAGACTCTGCAGGCCAAAGCGATCAAGCTAATAAGTGGCACCCAAAATCAAGATTGTGTCCGTGTCACTGGAACCACTATCACAACGCCAACTGCGGCCCTGGAGGTGTTGTTAAACCTCAATCCACGTTTTATCTAAAGCTAAGAAGAAGCCACATAGACTTATATACCTTTATTACGCAGGGTGGGCGACCAGGACCCGAGGGGTTAAAAGCCTAGGTAGGCCCGTACCCCATCCCTAAAAGGTCCGGGACCTGGTCGGCTCACGAGTCCTGCATAAACCTCTTGGACCTATTCACAAACCCCAAGATCTTGGACCATTTTATCTTNTGCCTGTGTCCGGGGGATATATTCCATTCCTTAAGGAATTGTTTCATGCCCCAGCAACTAATACTCTCTTTCGCTGTGCTTATAGAGTGGGGTAATACCGGTTGTGCCCCGACAAACGCAGTATTTGATCCTTCTTTGGCCAGGCTGTCCTCCTCTTCATTGCCATAGTGCCCCTTATGAGCTGGTATCCATATGAGCCCTATAAGCTCTCAGGCTTATAAATGGACAACCATCTGTCATGTAAATAATCAATGGAAATTGAGGGAGGAGATAAAAGCTGATGCCATATTGGACATGCCAATCGATGCCACTACTCCAGAATACAAATTTACAAAAAAATATAACGTAATAATATCAGAATGGGAAGAATAGGTCAAAGGGACACCTCTAAAGGCAAACTCCTAGTGGTACTCTTACTGTTCCAAAAGCGACAAGGTCCTGGGAGCTGGAGTCGTCGGGATGAATCCAAAAACCGAACCAACAGTAAACCTATGTAATTACACTACCGTTTTGCAGTATAAAATAGCAATCTGCGCGTTCCTCGATATTGAGGGAGCTTTCGACAATGCATCTCATGCATCAATGGAAGCCTCCCTGGGGAAAAAACACGTAGACCAAACCACATCTAGATGGATTGGAGAACTGCTAAGAACCAGAATAGCTGAAACAAAAGTAGGAACAGACACTATAGAAGTTAGCACAACAAAAGGATGTTCTCAAGGATGGATATTATCACCTCTTCTATGGAGCCTAACAGTTGATGAACTGCTCGAAACCCTGGACCGCTCAGGAATAAAATGTCAGGGATATGCGGATGGCATAGTCATGACAGCCAGGGGAAAATTCGAGGAAACCTTCTGCGATATAATCCAAGAGGGACTGAAAATCACAGAAGAATGGTGAAAAAGCGCAGGCTTAGGGATCTATCCAAACAAAACAACTATAGTCACTTTTACACGGAAAAGGAAACTTGATCGCATGAGGGAAATAACACTCAATAACAATATATATATATACATATATATATATATATATANGACACGATCTTTGATGGTGTGCAAAAGAATAGCAGGAAGAAACTGGGGATGCAGACCAGAAACCCTGTTATGGATGTACACCATGATACGTACTTACATAGGGAGCTATAGCCTGGGCTGATAAAGCAGAACAAATAACCAAAAGGAAAGAACTCACAAAAATACAGAGACTTGCATGCATCTGCATAACCGGAGCAATGAGAACATATCCTACAATTAGCATGGAAAAGATACTAGGATTAATCCCCCTACATCACATGGTAGAAAGGACAGCGCAGAAAACCATCATCAACTTTGTCAGAGAGAAACCTCCAACAGGAATAAAACTGAAATGGAGAGACAGTAACAAACTATGAAAAGACCATCCATCACTCATGGCTCCAAAAGATGACATGAACAGGATGTTTGAATTTAACTAAAAATTCCGAATATATCTGGGTACCAAAAAACAATGGGAAAGAAAGGGAAATAACTCCTTTAGAAAGGGCACCATCCTCTGGTACACAGATGGATCTAGAACACAAGAAAGTACGGGGCAGGAGTATTTGGAACCGGAACCAAATACTCAGAACACATGGGAAAACACACCAGTATCTTCCAAGCTGAGATTCATGCAATTGAAAAATGTACCCAATTCAATCTAAGTAAAGGGTACAAAAACAAGAATATAGCTATCATGTCAGATAGCCAAGCAGCCATCAAAGCACTCAGTTCAAGTATCATTAGTTCAAGGATGGTGCTGAACTGCGAAACTAAATTAAACATATTAGATATGCAGAATAAAGTCAGCCTCTGCCAGGACACAAGTGAGTAGAAGGCAACGAAAAAGCAGACACCCTTGCAAGGAAAGGGGCTGCTTCACCGCTGATAGGACCCGAACCGTTCTGTGGCATAGGAATCCACACTATTAACGAATATTTCAGACAGAAGGACAAAAAGAAAATGAAGGAACAATGGAATTCACTCATTGGACATAAACAATCCAAGAATCTTCTAACCAATTTTGGTAAGAAAGAAATCACAGAATGTGTCAAAGGAAGCAGGAACAGACTGCGAATCCTAACAGGAAACTGCAGACTAAATGGACACTTAAAGAAAATTGGAACAATCCAAGATGGCACATGTAGATTCTTCAAGGAGGCAGAAGAGACACCAACACATTTACTAACAAACTGCGGAGCTACACTTGCCCGCAGGAGGAAGTGTTTTGGGATGTACAATGTGACCATAGAAGAGCTTCAACCACTGAAACCAGGCCTATTATTCAGCTTTCTTGATGAAGTATCACTCACCAATGTGCTTTAGGCAGAGAACGGGGGATACAATAGCTCTTAAATGGAGCAGTATACCATACCCTGGAAAAATTACATCTACATCATCTACAAATCTATGTAATTACACTACCGTTTTGGAGTATGAAATCATAGAAACTCAACACTGTGGCTAGGGAAATAAAAACGCGAGGAATACATTCCCGAAAGATAGCCATCTTTTTTGACAGTCAGGTAGCACTCGAGGCCCTAGCCTCAAGCGGGTAAAGGCAACGAGCGTCTGGAACTTTTCGGGGAATAGAGGCAACGAAAAGTTTGATACGCTGCCCAAAGAAATAGCCAGCATAGACTCTCTAAATCCTATAACCTGTTGTAGCTAAACATCCGGCCACTAAAGAGGATGCATCTTAAAATAGTTCCTTAATTAGAAGAAAACATGGTGGAACAATACCAAAGGCACGAGAGGAGATTCATAGATGTACCATCCGCAAAACTTACAAAGGAATTACTGAAATGCGACCGCAACTAAACCAGGATTCTGGTTGAACTCCTGACAGGGCACTGCCACTTAACAAAGCAAAAGCACACACTTTGCGGATATTCGTGTGCCTCAAGTAGTATTGGTATTGTTCTACAACGGTTTGGGCTCATTAAGGATCTATTTTGGGACGTATCTTGCTTTTTGTAAGGTCCACAGTATAAATCGCTATTGATAAATAGGAATGGGTTTAGTGAACGTAAGGAATATTCGTGGTCGTTAGGATGGGTTAACCTTTTGAAAACACGCCATGGACATAGCTGAAACCTCTTGTTATGCTTACACATATGTTGACACCTGCCTTTTTAGCTCTTTCTCATAATAATGTCGAAGTCTTCTCAAATGACCTTACTTATCATGTTGAAATGGATATTGATTTACCTGGTACAACCAGTTATCATGCTCTCGCAAGAATTACAGTAATAAGAAATGCCATCTTGCGGCAGATTATGGTGGATTGGCAAGCGTCATTAGTAAAAGATTAATCACTAGAGTAGTAAATTGAATGAAGGAATCAGAAATCAGAGTTCCATCCTGGATTGAATAACAATCCGCCCTTTTATGTATCGAATACCAAGGGATACCATCCATGCCAGGGTCATTGGAGTGGTGACTTCTGCCATGGATTTCATACAATTTTTTGTCTTTATCTCGCATGAGGCCTTCAATGCCGCCTGACTGTCAGAAAAAATGGCTACCTTCCTGCTATATATTTCTAGCCTTTTTTATTTCTCTGGCAAAGTATGGAGTTGCTGTAATTTTAGCAACAACCTAAGTTTAGTGCCAGTTCGGTTTTCAGATTCATCTCGAGGACTCCAACTCTTATACCTCATCCATTTTAGAGCCGTCAGTATACCAGTAGGAATTTATCATCAGGGGTATTTCTTTAGCCCACTCTTCCCGTTCTGGAATGACCAGGACCATCGTTCAGTTTGGAGTTACGCTTGATCTGTTGTCTCTTGACTTGAGCTGTTTTATTATAATTAATTTTTGTTTTCAAACGTCTAGTATATTCTCCACGAGGAAGAGTAGAGAACGATATTAATCGTATGAAACATATACCAAGAACAGGAAGGGGCCAAGGATAGAACCTTGAGAAACGCAAGCACCTGTGTCGCTTGGTTGGAAAAGGACCATCAAAAGGAATCTAGGGATTATCTGGATAAAAGATAGAAACTGGAATATTTTGATTATGCAGTGAGGGAAGTTGGTGTTATAGTAGTCCTATCAAAAAGATAGATTAGAAGAGAGCAAAGAGAAAGGGAAATAAAGAGAAGAAATGTGTGTGCCTGTTCTTTTAATCAAATTTGAACAATAATAGTCTAAGGGTAATAATTAACATTAAAGCTGAGTCGGCTTGAACCGTGCATTAAAGAGTTAAGCAATCGCCCTTTGAAGTGAGAAAGCCGTGTAAACAAATCTGAATAACAGTGATTACGAGTAATGGTGTTAGATGATGATGTCGTCCGATACGTGATTCGAGTTATTGATCTAAAGCCGTGAGGCGCCGTCTAAACCGGTTCTCGCGTCGGATCATCCGCCTAATCGGGCATCCGATTCCTTTCACGACAGACCCAAGGGCGTAACGGCAACCCAATTGTCGTCACCGGATTTAAAGAGGCGCACTCACGCGGCTTTGGAAAATTGGACGACGGAGGACGTCATCAATGAACCCCGGTGATGTCATCACCTCTCGTCTCTTCCTGTGACCAAGTCCATTAGAATTTTTAATCACGACGATTACCTTTATCGTACCATGCTATTCTATTTTAATTCTGGCATTAATTGAATCCTTTAGAAATTTAGCGTCATTTATAAATTTGTACATGTATATACTACCCACGAAAAAGTCAAACGATGTGTCATGTACGTGGTATTCGGACGGATTTCCTGTGTTGCTTTTGAAATTTAAATTATCTCTATCTAGTCGTTTAGGCATTTTGCCATCTTAGGTTGTGGTTATTTTCTTTAGTATATCTTCCATTGAAATTAAAAAAAAAAATAAAAATTAAGTAATTCGTGTAATACAGGAGAACTTAACGTTCCAAAAACCAATTTACAATGCCTTCCCTATATTCATAATTATAAATCCATGAGCGGGAATTCGAACCCAGGACTGTCAGCGTGCCCAACAGTGGTTCCACTGAAGTTTTCTATCCAGTTGTTTTCTCAGGTTTAAATCCTTTGGTATGATATACCGAATGTGGATTTTTTACGAGGGCTCGCGACAGCAGATGTCATATTAACCTTCAGGGTGCTGGTGTTTTTTCGAAAAAAGCCCATTTGGAAGTATGACGGGTTCGAATAAAAGACCGCTGGATTCGAATCAGAACCGTTACCTTACAGCGATGAGTACCGTGTCAACGCCCAAACCGTTGCGGCCAACGACGCTCCCTAATTTGATTATTATCTTTCATCTTTCTTCTATCCACAGATGGTTCGATAAACAATAATAAACGTTTTTTATGGTTCCTCGGCAATATGACAGATTTTATCAAACCGATGATCAATGGTCTTTGGTTTACTTACAAAACGCCTTAAGTGAATATTATATAAACCGGTCAAGGATTCAACTTGGTTTCATTCAAGCTTGTGCACAATTACGTTTGGATTATTTGTCAATAGCAGATGTATTTTATACACACAAGTTGGTCAGTGATAATTAGGAATGGTTAGTATTAGTTAGATATTTGCATTGATGGTTAGAATTGGTTAGGATTAATGTGGGAAGGTTATGAATAGTCACTGATGATTCGGAACGGTTAGTGATGGTTGACATAGAAAAACCTCCGACCTGGGAGTAGGCAGGTACAGCCGAATAAGTGAATCCTGACCATCCTAGGCCGTATTCTTTGAAGGTTATCATACCGCCAACTTCCGTTCGGGTGGTACTAAAATTTAGGAGGCATACAAATAACATTACATACAATTTTGCGACGGACGAAACAAAATGGTTAGCCATGATTACTAATGGTAACGAATGGTTAGTTATGGTTGACATAGGAACTACTCAGACCCGTCAGTAATAGGTGACCAGCCGTTGACAAAGCGGGTTAGCGTGGAAGCATATCGGATTAGTGAATGATGATTCGGAATTATTACTAATGGTTAGGAATGGCTAGAAATGGTTAATGATGGTTGAAATAGAAAAACCTCCAACCTGGGTGTAAGAGCAGTACGCACAGCCGGTTAAAAAACAAGGAAGTACTGAGTAAATCCTAAGCCTATCTTGGGCCGTATTCGTTGGAAGTTGTCACACCGCCAACTTCAGTCCAGGAGGCACTATAATTCAGGAGGTATATAAATAACATTACGAACGAAACAAGATGATTAGCAATGGTTACTATTTGTTAGTGATGGTTGACATAGAAACTCCTCAGACCCGTCAGTAAGAGGCGATCAGCCGTAGTTAAGCGGATTAGATAAGCGTGGAACCACAATGGTTAATGAACTGAGGAATAGGTTAGCAATGGTTAATAATGGATAGTAATGTTAGTGATGGTTGGCAATGGTGGCACGGCAACTGGTCCGACTCGGCATTAAGTGATGACCAACCGTGGGCACAGCGGGTCAGAAAAGCAAGGAAGTTAGGTCACCATGGATTAGTTAGTGATAGTTAGAAAAGGTTAATAAAGGCTTTTTTTAATATACACGTTGGGGATGATGAGCGAAGGTTGATCTCTTTTATTTCTACTTTTTTGCTTTGGTTTTATGATCGTCCTTCCTTTTTTCTCCCTTATCGCTGTTTACGTCTTGAACCTTGCATCATTTTATTCGTTCTTACTTTCAATTTTACATCCCAGTTACCCCTGCAATGATTTCGTCTTTGCCTCTTTTCGATGTATTTTATTTTCTCCCTTATCTCGCCTTTATACACCTACTTTCTCTCTTTATATTCTTTTTCTTCAACTTCGTCTTTTATTGCGTATACCTTCTTTTCCTGAGTTTCTTCATCGAACACGTTTTCTGTCCTCTTTTGTTTCTCACTTTTTCTCTTCTGCTTATTTTCACTTTTGCCTTTTTTAACATTATCGTCATTGGTCGAACAAGGAAAGTAATGAAATGAAATATAAATAAAGTGAACGTGTTTCTTGATGATGATCTCTTCACCATAAAGTGCGCTCATAAATCAGCAGGATTCTTAAAACTGCACCGAGAAAAAGGAGTGGCGAGAAAAGGATTACCCAGGGGCGAGATTATGAGACCGGCGGGGGTGAATGTTAATTGCAGCGCATTCCGACGGAGATCGTAAAGCCCTCGGAATTAGGTGGCGTCGCTCGGCAGCGCTTCTCGACAAAGGGAGAAATTCGCACGGGGACAAGCCTACCAACTTGATAATTAAAGGGAGTCAGAAATTTCGACATCCTGCTCCCAGTTTCAGTCATAATCGCCTTAGAGCCCGTTCCCAGGTGTGGAAGAAGCTTTTTTTAGTTTTTTTTTGTTATCCGCGATAACAAACTTTTGCCACAGACTTTTTAATTGGCATTTATATTTTGAACTTTTTTCCCCAACGGGAATCTCCAGAGGCTTTATTCCAAGCTTGCCCGGTTCTGAACAAAGAAAATATCACAAACAAAACTAAAAGCTTTTCTTTGTTTATAAATTGACGGTTTAGAGAGTTGATGAAAACTTCCAGACCAAAATGAAATTTAAGAACTTATCGAGAAACCTGTGCTGAATTTGCGTATAATACATTTCAAGTAAAATTTAAAAATGACACATTGCCTAGTCGAGGCGAAAATTGGCAGGCGTAAACTTTATAAATACTAGTATTTGCAGAATCGTTTGGTTATTAAACCAACATCAATTTTTTTAGAGAGTATTAACGCAAGTACATTAAAACTTTTGGTGTCATCACACTAGGAGATCCCATGGCAATCTCTTCGATCGGCGAGATAGTTTAATAGAAGCAGGATGAAAATTTCTAGATGTGAGGCCTTACAGTGGTTGGGAAGGTTTTATAAAGTAACAGGAGTTTATTAAATATAGGACGATAGTTTTATTTTATTAGGTTTCGTGGTCCTCTTGACCAAATAAATTCTTTTCAATTAATTAAGGTTTTGGTTGAGATAAAAAAGTCAGTCTCGCGAGTGGGAATCGAACCCCTTCGGCTAAATACACCGCTGCTCTATCAGTTGAGCTATCGTAATTTCGAACCACTCGGACACTAACCTCAAAACTTGAAAAATGGCAAAAAGGAGGGAAAATTCAAAACGAAGAGTTGAGATGGGAAGTAAATGACACTGACTTTTTTATCTCAACCAAAACCTTAATTAATTAATAGGACGATAGGTTTATGTATGTCTTTATGACTAATTTCAGTGGACACATAAAATGAAGCATCAAAGATTTCCTCAGGATAAAGGATTGGAAAGTTTGTATGCAACTTCGGGTCCATAGTCCATTCGACTTCACTGAAGTGTTACAAGACAGCCTTTTATGCTTGATACGTTAGTAAGAGTGTTAATGAATAGGTAAAAGAGCCCTGAGTAGTATAACTTCGTGACGTTTTATTTGACGCAATGAGAGGGGTATGTTAAAGCAAATTGGTGATATGAAAATCCGCTCTTTTTAAATATCGATCAAACAGCTCGCTCGGTGAAATGTACCACTTCTTTTTCGTTCCTCACTTACATAAACTCATAATTCAAAGGATTAACTTTGGCGGGTTTTTTGAATTTAGGTGCACCAGAGCCAGTCAATTGTAAAACGTTGATTGTCCGAATTACACGGTTGTTATTTGAAAGAAATGAAAAACTATCGTTTTTTTTGCTGATTTTTAAATATAAGTGAATAAAACAAAAAAAATTCAATCAATAATATAAATAACAAGTAAATAGTTCTATTAAACTTAATGCATAATATAAAAAGAATTTTTTTCTTCAATATTTTCTACGATCTGCAATGTTTGATAACAATATGTAATTTGTTGAATACAGATATATTTACAGCTATTTACATTAAGGGAAACAAATATACCCATATTATTCAACCACTTCACGTTACTAAAAAACAAACTTTGCTAACTAATCCTCAGAAAGGAGGTCGCGGCGGGGCCATTTACTCTTAAGACGTTTTAGGGGATTGTAGGGATGGGTTCTGTCGACAAGACTTGAGTGAGCCTATTGGGGTTATGGAGAGATTATTGTGGAACTTGGTAAACTTTTGGGAGATTATATTTTGGATAAATGGGATTTTGAGGAAGGGTAGTATTGGAGATCTGATAGGTAGCATCTATATGTGATCTTTCCCGTATTTACTCTGAGCCCATAAAAGGACATGAGGATCTTTAACGTCCCTACCTAGCCTTTCGGCCCTACCGGACGTTTTGATTCTCAAGATGAGAGATGACGCACTTCCGCTCGCGGGTGTTACAGTCACAAGTTTCGGTGTAGAAGCCGCCCCGGCCCCGAGGGCCGAGACAGACCTCACTCTCCGCTTATCCATTCCGAGTTGATGGGACTGCATTAAGCACCTGACCGAGTGTAAAGGGTAACCCCAAGTGGTTGAAATCCATCAGCCTGGGTCGTCCCGCCGAGCTCCCTAGATAGAGAAGGCGACTCTTTCTCCCAGAATATTGGGCTAATCCAGCGTAAGAACTACCAGATCCGCTCCGGCTGCGGTTTTATTTAAAGTGGTATGTCTAACCACCCCCTAGAGAAACACTGTCCTCGGAAGGAAACCGATAACGGTACCCCCCCCCCCGAACAACAGGTTCACACTACGTTCTCGCCCGGAGCCACACCACTAAGCCACTACGAATCCATTCCCACGTAGCAGGTTTGGACTTGGATTTTTTGCTACCCCGTAGTTCAGATGGTTATGCATCCTCCCCCGTCTGCCAGACGATGCAGACAGGATCTGGTACCCTAACCCTCGTGTGCCTTTGATGCTGCTCCCGCCGTCCGCTGCCGCCCCTGAGGTCGATACGAATCCAGTTTGTGCTGTTCTGAAGCTGTTCATTCTCAGATACCTTTCTCCACACGGGTGAATTCAGGGGAATTCCCTAACCATCTATGTGTGGTCTGAGACTTTAGACTGAAATGATTGGAGAAGTTGCATTTATAGTGGTTACATACATTTTTTATATTTATGTTGTAAAGAAGCCCTGATGAAGACCTCAATAAAGATTGAAATCTTGATTTAAGTTACAAAATATGTTTCATTTGATGACAGCATCACTGATGATATCCTGACGATCGATTTATTTATATTTCATCCTAATACATAATCAATCATGTTTAGCCTAGAAAAGTTGCCTAGCCTATTTTCTAGCTTATAAATGAATATACAAAATTTATTTTCAGCCAAAATGTGGGTGTCAAAACTTCTTTTAATTCTTAACCTATATAAAATACACAATCGTTGATATTAAACGTAGAAAAGTTAAAAAGTTTTATGAAGCTTAATTTGTTAGAGTGATGAGGAGTGGTTAAGAACGAGGTAATTTAAAAAAAAAAAAACTTTTTTCATTTTTTTGCCGACGTTTCGACCATTATTCAGGCCATCTTCAGGGCAAAAAGTGTACTACTCTTGTGGTGTCATAGTGTTTCTGTGTGAAATTGTTGAATTAAACCAGTATGACATCAGAAGAATAGCACCACACTTTATGCCCTGAAGATGACCCGAGTAAAGCTCGAAACGTCGGCAAAAATGAAAAAGGTGTTTTTCTAAAATACCTCGTTCTTTAACGCACCTCACGACTCGATTTTGAAATAATCGGTCACTAGTAAAAAAAACATTTGTGTAATGCGTGTTTTCTACCTTATAAATGAATATAAAAAACATTTATTTTTAGCCCGAATGTGTGTTTAAAAACTTCTTTTAATAAATAACATTCTTGTAAAACCTTATGCTCGATTAATACGAATATCCATAAATTATGAGTAAGCATTCATGTAAAGTCTAAAAACATTCAAAATGTAACTATTGCATAATTTATAGCTTATGAAAAAACATAAAGACTTCTGTTTAGCTGAAATATCGTTTGAAAATTTTTGTTCATTCACCTTATTTCAGATGAAAAATATCTATAAATAATGTGTAATCATTGATTTACAATTTAAACACGTTAATATTTTATGAAAAGCCTATTTTATAACTTATAAATAAATAAAAACATTTATTTTTAGCTGCAATTTCATTTGGCACCTTCTGGTTATAATTAAACTTCACATAACGTCTTATTTAAGATTGAAATATATCTGTAGATAATCATAATCATTTACTTTAAGGGTAGAAAGGTTAAAAAAATTTTGAAGGTTAAATTGTTGAAATGGTGAGGAACGGTCAAGAATGTGGTAGTTTAGAAAAAACTCCTTTTTCATTTTTGTGCTGCGTTTCGACCTTTAGTCGGGTCATCTTCAGGGCATAAAGATTTGTGCAATTCTTGTGGTGTCATATTGTTTTTGTGTGAAATTGTTGTACTAAACCAATATGATATTACAATTAAAAACTTTATACCCATAAGATGGCCCGACTAAAGGTCAAAACGACAGCGAAAAAATGAAAAGGTGTTTTTCTAAACTTCCTCATTCTTTACTGCACCTCACAACTCGAACAGATTATGAAACAACCGGTCGCTAATAAAAAAGTGTGTAAAGCCTGTTTTATAGCTTATAAATGAATATAAAAATTCCTTTTCAGCCAAAATGTCATTTGAAAACTTCTTATTATACACACCCTTCTTGTAAATGCTAATTTTTGATTAAAGCATATCCATAAATCATGCGAAATGATTGTTCTCTAAGTCTAAATCCTTTCAAAATGTAACTAAAGCCTATTTTGTAGCTTATAAATACATATAAAAAGATTCTTTTTAATTTAAGTAAAATGACATTTTTAAATTTAGGTTTATACTATACTTCTTCATCCATATTATTTTTGATTAAGAAATATCCATAAATATTACAAAATCACAGTTTTTTGTTTTAAAAAATCTTAGAAATTAATCAAGTTCGGTTGTAAATTTTTGGATTTTTTAACCGTATGTTTAAACTCTGTGACAGTCAACCGTAAAGGTTTTGAGCTTTGAAAGCTTATTGTAGCCAAAAACGGAGGGATGATGATTTATGATTCTGTTTGTTGGTAAATCACGGTTTAGCTCCGATCAAAAGCTTGCCGGTCGAATTAATTAGCGTTTATCCTTCCTGTCAAATTAACCGCAATCAAAAATTTAAAAACGGGCGCCCGGTTTCCCGTTATATATTCGTAGGAAATCACCCGCATCTTAAAATCCATCTAAAATGCAAAGCTGGATGTAAAAATCTCCTTTTACGAGGTATGTTTATTTTATTTCTGTTTATTGAGAGTAGGAAAGTTTAAAAGATTTTACGGCGCACAGATGCAAGGCACTGTTTATTTTATTTGCGCCGAGGCGATCAAAGTTCGCGGATTTCCGCGTTTTTTTATTTTTTTTATTAGATTTCCTGTGACACGGATTTAGAATCTTTACCCTTTGACCAAAGAATCAGCGAGATTTGACAGACCTATAAAAAAAGTAACTCTCTGTCCTAAACTTGTAAAATATCTTATTTATAATGCCACGATATTTACTTTGTGCTGTATATATTAAGATCCAACATTAAAGTTTAGTCAGTTGGCTCTATTTGTCATTTAAAGCTATTTTAATATTTTGTGCCGAGGACAACACTGTAAAGCTAATATATTCTGTAGCTACATATTCTACAAACCAAAAACAAGTTAAAACCTCGAGCAATTTAACTAAAAATATTTTATTTTTTTCTCAGTACACAGTTTAAAAATACACTGAACTATTCCAGTTTTGTCGCTGTTGCTTATAAATGAGTATTAAAATTTCTTTTTAGCTGAAATGTCATTTGAAACCTGTTTTTATACTCAAATTTCAGATACTAACTAAATTTATACTTTAAAAAAATCTGTATTAATAATACATAATCACTGATTTTACATGATATATGATCATTGATTTATTCTTAAAAAATGTGTGTAAAGTATATTTTCAAGCTTTAAAATGTAACAATAAAATTTATTTTCAGCCGAAATGTAATTTGAAACATGTTTTTATACTCCCATACTGACGAAATTTATATTTTAAAAACTCGGTGTAAATAATGTAATCAATTATGTTACATGATATATGATCATTGATTTATACTTAAAAAATGTGTGTAAAGTCTATTTTCAAGCTTTAAATGTAACAATAAAATTTGTTTTTAGCTGAATTGTAATTTGAAATCTGTTTTACTCAAATTTTACAAACTAACGAAATGTACATTGAACATCTATAGAAATCATATATAATCATTGACTTTAAGTCTAAAAATCTCACAAAATGCGTTTAAAGTCTATTTTCATGCTTTTACATTGTAACATTAAAATTTATTTTTAGCTGTAATGTAATTTGAAACCTGTTTTTACTCAAATTTTACAAACTAACGAAATGTACATTGAACATGTATAGAAATCATATATAATCATTGACTTTAAGTCAATGTACATAGTAGTACTTTTAGCTGTACATGTAGTACAGCTAAAATTTATTTTTAGCTGTAATGTAATTTGAAACCTGGTTTTACTCAAATTTTATATACTGGCGGAATTTACATTAAAACTACTGTCATGTCATCATCGATTTTTAGTGTAAAAATGTATGTAAATTACATTTTCTAGCATAATTTGAAACTATTTTTATGTTTAACTTTTATACCACTCATTATTTCAAATTGAAAAATATCTAAAAATAATACATAGTCATTAATTTTAAACGTAATATGGTAAAAAATAAGTCAAATTTACTTTTCTAAGTTATAAATGAATATAATTTGTTTTTGTGAAAATAAATTAGAAAATTTCTTTTTTTTGTTTAATCTTTCTATACCTTATTTTATGTGAAAAAATTGTCTATAAATAATACGTAATCATTGATTTTAAGCCTAACACAAGTAAAGTTTTTCTAGCTTATAAACCATATAAATATTTTTGAGTGGAAAAAAAACACCTAAAACATATTTTATACCTTCAAGCCAAATTTGTGATATATAAATATCTAGCATACAAACAATTAATGTGTGTAATAATTTTTTATTTATTCAACTAGGGTTAAAATATTTAAAAGTTCACGTGGAAACGAAAAATCTGTAAAAAATGTATGTAAAGTCTATTTTCTATCTTCTAAATGAACATAATTTGAAACCTTTTTTGTTTAACTTTTATACTATTCATTATTTTAAGTTGAAAAATATCTTTAAAAAAATACATAGTCATTAATTTTGAACGTAATATGGTAAAAAAAATGTGTAAAATATATTTTCTAGGTTATAAACGAATATAATTTTTTTGTGAAAATAAATTTGAAACTTCCTTTTTTCATTTAATCTTTCTATACCTTATTTTATGTGAAAAATTTCTATAAATAATACGTAATCATTGATTTTAAGCCTAACACGAGTAAAACCGTATCTTCATCATTTTTTCTATCTTATGAAGAATATAAATTTTTTGGGGGTGAAAAAAATCACTTAAAATAATTTTGTTTACCTTCAAGCCATATTCGTTATATATAAATATATAGCATATAAATAATTAATATTTGTAATATTTTTTTATTAATTTAATTAGATCTAAAATATTTAACCGTTTACGTGGAAACCTATATCTCAGCCTACAAAAATCTATTGATTTCATTTCCCAGGGTAAATAGTTGGAATCTGAAATACGATAAAAAATCCTTTATAAGTGTTTTTGAAAATCTAAAATTCCTTGTTATAAGATGATTTGTAATTATTGTGTGTACCTATGTACCGTAGTCATAAAAAATAAGTTAACTTGCCAAAAATTTGTTTAAGTAAGCTATGAATCAGTTGGTTATGAAACATTAATTTAATCTATACAGTTTATATTTGTTTTTTCTTTTGGATATCGGTTGTTCGTTCAGATTACAATAATATTAGAGTTTTTATATATTTTTTCTAATTAACTTAATGTATTTCTCGAATTATGAAAGTCTTGCCTATTTTTAATATCTCTTCGGATTCAAAGTAAACAAAAATGTTTGAATCAGTTATGGCCGATGTCAGTTATTATGACTTCACATACACATTTTTTCCCTTTCTCTTTCTGTCCGATATGGTTGTTAAATCGTAAATTGGAACCAAGAAGTCGGCTCGGAACGGCAATTTACCACGAAACCCCGAAAACACCGGCTGAATGTGCTTAATATACGACGAAGCCTTAATATGCTGACGCTAAAGAGACCGTTCGGTCATGGCCGGGGAAACATCGCCACATTAAATAATCATTCAAATATTTTAATATAAAACGCCTAAAATCATTAAATATTAATAATATTACAAACCAATTGTTTTTAACAGTTCTGAAACATTCAAGCTTCAAATCTAGTAAAACATGAACGATCTTCCATCTGTAAAGGTTATACTAGTATGGCCAATTTTCAATCATTCGATTTTTTAATCTCTGTTAAATATACTAACCCATTCTAGTTCTATTCTAAGTCTAGTAGTTTGTAGTGTATTCTACATTAGTAAAAGAAAAAGGCCTAAAATTATCCAAATATTAAAACAGGACTTTATTAAAGTACCATCAAAAGGCAATTAAATAATAACAGTTTTATTTCAGGGTGACTGGCGATAAGTGTCCAAAAATTCAGAAAGTCTTGTTGAATACCTTATGCAAGAAAATATTTTTTATAAATCCTTGTCCTAATCTCAACGATGAAAAGGTAATTTCAGGTTTTATTCGACTTACATTCACTAACTTAAAGTAAACAGTTAATCTGAAGTTATAAGCAATTTAGTGGACCTAAGTCGAAAACAAAACAAATTGAAATTACTTCTTTTCCGTTGAGATTCGGACTATTAATTAAGTTTTTTGTTTCATATGGTGAGTAGAAACTCGTCCTGAAATTTTCCGCACTTATCGCCAGTCACCCTGTTCAATATGTTATCAAGTTGATTGGCAAGAAATTTCATAAGTTATATTTTAAAGCGGGCTTTTTTCTACTGTAAGTACCGGCGAGAGCTTCCTAGCGGCGGCGCACCGTACTTCGCCGGCTTAGCGGTTTAACGTAGCTCCACTAGAACACAGTAAGTTACCCTTTTGCGGGTCAGTCCTTATGACATCTCTTTTCACTTTTATGTGCTATCTTTTTAATGTATTACTTTATATTATGGACAGGTCGTACTATCTTTATCTTTGTTTAAAAAGCCATTACTGATATTTCCTGAACATCTTGATCGAAGAATTATATGGTACCAAAATTTTTAAAATTACATCGATAAAAACTCGTAGATCGTATCGACCAGCTGAAATCAGAGCTGAAATGTTTTTTTATTCCTAAAAGCTCAACAAATCGTAAATTCACCTAAGAATCCTTGGACATAGAATTAAATATTATTTGATGACCGTACTGTTCTATCCTCTAATTCCACGGTTCACCAGTTTAGGATATCATCGCACCCTCCCTTGAGAAAAAGGGAATCTATTCGGGAGGTCTTACTCGATGTCAGGCTTTCGATCATGCCTGGCACCTTGTTTTGCTTTAGAAAGTAAAGGGCATTCTACACACGCCCTCATCCTCAAGTCTTACCTGGCTTACATGTACAATAAAGTTGGGATTCTCTTATTCTCCTTTTGAACAAAGTGAACACGAGTGTACCTTACCTTAGTGTACCTCATATCCCTTCCCATCCGGAACACACAGGACCCACCTACACCAAAAAATGTTGAATCACACTCAACACTACAAAGACCCAAAGTATAGCCTTAAAGCGAGTGCTACACTGCTACGCAACGCGATGACCCGACGACCACCGATGTTGCATCTACCCCCAAATTATTGTAACCTCATCCCCTTTCTACTTAAAAGTAATCCGCTACATTTGGTGTATCTAGATAAACATCTGATCAGAAATCCTTATTCCCGGACTTAACTGACAGGTACAAACGAAAACGAGCACTTAAAAGACTATAGACAATTAGACACTAAAGCCAATATGGAAATTTGACGTGAGAGCTTGAACGAACCGGAGAATTCAGGCCCTTTATTCACGCACCCTTAGATCAAACAATGCCCCAAACGCACCATCAGAAATTAAAAGCTACTTTTATTAAAGAAACTGCGAACGACCAGTTACCATCCTGACAACACTGTCCTAACATTTGCTCAAGACACTATTCGACCCTTGAGAATAAAGTCAGACTTTCGATCGAATCTGGCACCGATTTTTATTCTGGAAACTCAAGAGCAGTGCACACCTTTACACACTTAACCTTATTACCTTTGAGTACAGGTTAGACCTTGTGTACTGCTGATATGCCATTCTCTCCTGCAACACCACTGTCCAACAGTTTTGGACATCAACATCCCTTAAAACAAAGGAATGTTTCTCTGGAGTTTTCCTCTAAGTCAGGTTTCTTTCTTTAATCTAATCTCTCACCTGGGTTTGATTCTGCTTCACAATCCTCGGGTGTCCATCAGGGTAGCGCTCTCGGTCCATACTATTTTTACCCACTACTTTTGGGAGTACATAGACGACCTGGAATCCGGATCCGACGAGGATTGTTTAAAAGGTTACTGAAAGACTGGATACTGAAAACTATTAAATTTCACTATCGTTGGTTGAAATGAAGCATGTAAACTTCGGTTATTCCTGAGTTACGTAAGTGCACCTTTTGAGCAAAAGGAAACAATTAAACGACTATTCGAGTTACTTTCATAATGGAAAGTTGAGAGGAAAACCGAACCTTTTCCGGATTCCGTACATTTAGCCTTAAAAACGCTGTTGGACGAATCTTCGCGTAATTATTGAACATTTGCGGTTCAACTTCGAGTCAATATTTTCTCAAAATCGACCGGAGAGAGATCCGCTCCCGGCGTCCGGCAAACTTATAACACCACGATGCTGTGGCTTCGAATCACGATGATGAAAGTTATAATCAAACAAAATCAAACTTATACAAAACAGATGATGACGTTATTCCATAACTTGTTCAATCAATGCTAAACATTCATCTATTTTTTTTTTTTTGCAGAACCTACAGAGACGGACTTGCTCCAGGCGATCAAGATCCCGTTCGAGGACAAGAACCTCTTTTTCGTGAGCGGTACCGACGGGTTCCCGGCTATGGGGATAAAGCCCGGCTCGGACGTCAAAGTACCCCACCGACTCTACGTCCCTGAGAGGTTTTACTCAGAGTTTTCCATACATTTCATACTACGGATCGAAAGGCCAGATGGCGGAGGATTCCTGTTCGCCATAGTCAACCCGCTCGAAACTGTAAGTAGCCATATTTCTATTCGAAAATATCCGGTCCGTTTAGTCTCGCTAGTTTAGTTTTGGTCTATTATCACGCAATATTAATTTATCACCACAATGGAAACAGACAAAAATATATCCAAGCTGAGTTACTAAGGTTTGCTTTATCTACTTCTTGCTGCCTTTTTTATTTTTATTTTGCAGTATTACTTTTTTTTATAAATAATTCTCATCTTACCTTGAATTCCTTGTAATTTTCCTAAATGTAATTTTCCCTTTAAGATATGAAAATTACAGCGTTAGGGTTATAAGGAGGGAGTGGCGAGGGGTTGAGTCGTTCGTATTCTGCTTACTGCCATTAATTTTAATTGTGTGACTACCACGTTTCCAAGCTGTAGGTAAATCTTTCATCCTAATTTGAAATCCATGTAGCTTTAGAAAATATGTCCGTTGAAGTATGTGTCCTTAAGAGGAAAGCAAAACCGCAGTATGTGGTATTAGGGTTATAAGCAGGGAGTAGCGAGTGACTGAGTCACTTCTGTTGCTGTATCTCAGCTTAATGACATTTTTTAAATCTTTGGCAGTACCAATTTTTAGAGATGTTTCATCTTAATTTGAAATCTTTTTGGTCTCGAAAATCCGCCTTTTCGAAACTATGTGCCATGGGGCGTAGGGAGTGTCTGTCGGTAAAACCTCCCATTCTAACTGAAGTTGGTTTTAGTTTACAAATGTCCATCCTATTGTGATATGTAATAAAAGCTCAGGGTGTGGTATTAAGGTTATAAGGAGGGAGTGGCCAGGTGTTTAGACATTCGCCTTTACTGTTTCTACTGCTAACTGCCATTATTTTTAATTGTATGGCTACTACATTTGCGTAAGGTCGAGGTAAAATCTTTCATCCTGATTTGAAGTCTTGCAGCTTTCAAAATTCCATCCGCTCTAGATATGTCACCTCAGACGTATATGACTTAGGGCATTAGGGTTATAAGTAGGGAGAGGTGAGTGGACGAGTCACCCTGTTATTCCTTTGAACTGTGTATTGCTGTATTGTACTAATTTGTGGGCTTTTTCTTAATCCGGTGGTAAAACATCGCATCCCAATTTTAAAATGAAAGCAGTTTTTAGATAGAGGTCAAATCTCTTGTCTAAACTTGAAATCTGAGCAATTGGGCGGAAAACCCAGGGTGTGATGTTAGAGATATAAGCAGGGAGTGGCGAGGAGCTAAGTCATTCCCCTTTACTGTGTCCAAGCTTACTGACAATATATTTTATTGTGTGACTAAGCTGGGAATAAAATATCTCATTGCAATTGGAAATCTTTGAAGTTTCAAAAAGTCCTTTGTTTAAATATGTGTCCTTGTGAGGAAGTGGCGATGGCTGCATCTACTGTTTTATACCTTTTCTTTATAATTTGTGACCGTACCGTTTTTATTGAGCAGAAGGTGAAAACTCATCATAATTTACAATTCTTGAAGCTTTCAAAAATCCTTCATTAGAAATTCGTATGCCGTGTTGAGAGGAGGGTCTGAATCACTCTGTTTTCCTGTTTCGCTGCCATTAGTTTAATTTTGTGGCCGAGGCTCTCATTTGGCAAAAATTCCAGGTTCGATATCCGGGGTATAAGCAAGAAGAAACAGATATTTTTCGGCTTTGTTTTATCCAGTTTTATTTCAACTTTAGAGAAGATTAGTGCCGTCATCGACCCGCTGTGCTATATAAACTACTAATAATTCATGATAATCGTCGGAGGATAATCCGAACACGGAGTGTTCTAAGATGGCGGCTTAAAGGTAGCATTTGTTGCCTTATTTGTTCCTGATAATCCTCGTCTTGTAACGTAAGAATCCTGGCCTAGACAGTCGAGTAATTGAGCATCGTCTTCCACTGAGGCTTTACCTGCATTCAGCAAAGTTTGAAACAAAATTCTTACGCATTGCGACGCATGGTTTTTTTTTAAACCCTTATACACTGACAGGCAGAAAATTCCATCCAATTGATTTTTTAATTTTCTCCATATGAGAAAATTCTACTCTTAACTTGTCTATTTGTTTTTATCTAAACTGTTTTAATTTAAATCTTAATCCAGAACGAGGATAAACGTGTTCAATGTTTGGTTTTTATAGAAATTAAAATGGCTATTCAGTCTCATTGAGCTTGTCTCTGAAGCAATAAACTATTTAGTTTTCATCTGTTTTTCTTCTTTATTTCAATTTTTAATCTTAGAAATGCAACATAGTGTTCAGGATATTGCGCGTGGTGTTGCACTTAATGATGATGTGCGTTCCATCAGGTATGCGGCTATTGCCATCGGAGTTACCTCACACTGCGCCACACCGTTACACGTTTTCGAGAAAATGGGTCCTACCAGAGAAGGCCCATTTCTGGAGTCCTAGGGTAACAGAACCATTTTTTGATTTTTGAGAATTTGGCGAAACCGGCATTGTACTACTGTTCAACCTATTCATCATGTTTGGTTGTCACTTCTGCTCAGGATGTTGCGCGTGGAGTTTCACTTATTGATGATCAGCGTTCCATCAGCTGTGCGGCCATTGCCATCGGAGTCCTCTACCTAACTCTGCGACACGCCGTTAGACTTCACAGGAAGACCGTTTTTTTACTTTGAGAATTTTGCGAAACCGGCACCTCACTGTTGTTCAAACGATTCATCAGCTTTAGGAAGTTTTAGGTGTCAAACTGTCTGCACTGCCCGAAGAAGATTAAATCAGTATGAACTAATGGCTTTTCGCCCCTTAAGAGGATCAAAATTGACCAAAACACACTGAGTTGTACGGCTTGCATTTGCTCGAGAACTCACCCAATGATCTTAGGACGTGAATCTACTGTACTGAGTGCGGATTTGCTCTACGATCTCCAGATGAGCGTGAAGGAATGTGGAGAAGGCGAAATGAAAGGTACAAAGCTTGTAATTTTTCCCAGAGCCAAACTTTTCAACGTAACTCAGTAATGGTGTGGGCGGAAATTTCACTGGAGAGTCGCAGAGAGTTGGCTGTTGTTCTTGGATGGTCTTTGATGACCATTCGCTATGTGTCTGAAATTTTGGACCATCGTGTGTTTCCTATCGTCCATGCCATCAGCGGCAATCCTATTCTACTGCAAGATAATGCCCGTCCGCATGTCGCTCGCATAGTACAAACCTTCAACAGCATAACACCATGGTCTTAGCTTGATCAGCCCGTTCTCCAGACTTGAACCCCATCGAACATTTATGGGATAACCTCAAAAGAAGAATAAGAGCACGTCCATCACTTCCTGATACAATCCACGATCTTGAAATAAAGAATGGGCAACCTTCAGAAAAGAGGTATTTCCAGACTGGTTTTCTAAACAATTAAGGCAAGAGGAGAAAGTACGCAATATTGAAATTTTAATTAAAAATGTAAAACAAAGTTTATCTGTCCGTCTTTTTTTCATTTTCCTTAGCAATTTACATTATTTTTTACTTTTTTAAGCCAAAGACTCAATTATTAAACGTTAAAAAATGTGAAACTTTGATAAATATATAAAAATATATACAAATCAAGTTATATGACAAGTGGGTGGAATTTTTTGCCTGTCAGTTGTTTTAGAATCACGATTCTATCAAATATTCAGACGAACATTAATTAAAAAATTAATGAATTATTTAAGTTATATGAATAAAATAATTAATGATTATTCGGAGATGGTGAGATGCGGTCTGGTGTGAGGTAGGTTTTATAAAAACATTTTCTTTATCGTGCCAACGTTTCGATCATTATTGACATCATCTTCAGTGCTCAAAGTGTTCGTTTTCTGCGTAATTGTGTGTCATGTTGAGAGGCAATAAAGTATTTAGTTATAAATCAACAGAAGATCTGAAAAAAGAAAGAAAGGTTTTATTTTCGTTTTTCTCCAGGAATAAAACGTTTCATTGTACCCCATATGGAATTTGTTTTGCTAAAAAAAGATCTGCTAGAAAAGCTCCCCATAGAATGTTGAATTCGATAACAAAAGGGTTAAAGTCAAAGAATCGGCCATATTGTTTAGTCCAGACCAATACGACTTACAGCCCATATTATTTTTTTTCTCAACAGACTCATTTTTATTGAAGCTTTTCTTGTCGATAAATATCCATGGAATGGAACAAACGAAAGTTAACTTGTCAACAATACTAATTGGTCTGTTAATCAGAATTAGGCTAGTTATTTTTCATTGTATTAATCAAAACAGCTCAAATATGCGAGACAGTCATATTATAAACCCCGAAAAAATATCCCTGCGCATATTTTATTTATAAATAAAAATTTATCCTTTTAATGTGTTATAGTTGTCCCAAATTGGCGTACAGAAGGGAGTGTTGACAAAACAGTTTAAAAACATAAATACCTGTTGAACATAAATTAAAAAAAAATCAAAAAGAGAAAAATAGAACCATCTCAAATTACCCTGAAAGGCTGAGCTGGGCAAATTTCACTCGATTAACGATTAACGATTAACAATCAATCATTAATAGTAAACTGATTAACGATTAATGTTTTTAATCAAACTGCCATGGATAATAGTTTAATCGTGAATCTAGACTAATCGATAAATCAGATTAATCTTTAATCAAACTCGCCATTGATTAAATTAATCGTTAATCCTTAAACTATATTCACGATTGATCGTTTCCCCCTAAGATATGATCTGAAAATAATAAAACTGTGTAATAATTTGCAGCTTTAATTTCAGTTGATGTTTTCGTTTTCTGGCTTTATGACACTTGGCAGCTTAAATTTGCTCTCATAGAATTGTTAGTGGTTGAATAGAGAAATATCAACGTACAGATAATGCATTACAATTAATTAAGGTTTTTAGTCGAGATGAAAAAAAGTTAATGGCACGAGAGGGATTCGAACCCACGATCTTCGGCTAGATACGCCGCTGCTCGATCCACTCGGACATCAACTTCCTATCTCAACCCCACCTTATGAGTTTTCCCTCACGATAGCTCAAGTGGTAGAGCAGCGTCGTATATAGCCGAAGATCGTGGGTTCGAATCCCGCTCCTTCCATTAACTTTTTTTTCATCTCGACTAAAACCTTAATTAATTGTAATGTGTTAATTTGTCAAGCGGACCAAGAAATTAGTGAATTTAAGTACAGATAATGGTTTAGATAGTTTTTCAAGTTATAATACTAAAAGATTGTGATTAATTAACAAAATAATCAAAACCAAAACCAAAAAGTAAGCATTTTCTTGTACAAAACCTATCTTTCTATATGACCAACTTCGGTCCTGACTTGGCATCTTTATTCCCTTGGCTTTCCCTCTCTTTAGGGTTACTTGATAATTTTTAATCCTTGGGGGTGGGAGATTTAAGAATTTATTTTAACAAATTTTTCACAAAAAAAGAGGGTAAAAGGGTACTATTTCGTTTGTAAAATATTTTCATTGTAATCTATCTGGTCTCGTTGTTTTTGATTTTCCTTTTTACTAGTAGTTGTGTTGTTGTAGTTTGTTTGTTTTATCTTTTTGTCGAAAAGCACATGAAAATAAAATAAATGAAAGGCTTGTCAGAATGACTAATTTGAAGTAAATCTGCAAAATTCCAGTAGAATCTGGCATGCATACAACACTTCTCTTAGTTTACAATTTATGGATTCTTTTCTAAAGTGGTGATCATTTTTTCGATCTTTATATTTTATTTGTAGTAAGATTTGAATTTTGGTTAAAATCCTAAAATTAGGGCTGAATTTATTTTGAAGATACCTTTCAACTACACCATAGAGAGGGATTAGCGTAGATTACAGTTCCTGAGGGTTGATTTGGTATGGTTGGCTGCGGGGGGAGGTTCGGGGGCTTGATAAACCCCCGGCTCGGCACCGCGGAGTCGTTAGAGTCCAGGAAGCATCCCCGACCCCCGCAAACATTAATTACCGAAGTCCCCCCAGGCGCTCTTTCTAAACCGGCATAATGTGCGAGTGCCGAGTGAATCTTCAACGTTGTCCCCTCTGGGCTCGTCGAGAACGATCAAACGGCAAAAACACACGAAATGGGATGACTGCAATACGATTGCCAACGATTGATTTTCCCCATTCGAAAAGACATTTACAACGTTCGGATTGGAATTAACTTTCCACCGGGTGGACAATCGCAATGATTCCTCTGTCATGTCACATTCCTAAGATCGCGACAACTTTGAGATACTTCAGTCGATTTTGCTCGAACAGAACTTTTCAAGACATCATTAAAATAATTAAGTTCTTGGGTGTTCCTTTAAAAATGACATGATGACAGGTTCAAGGTCGTAAGTGACAATGATGCACTGTCAACCATTTTGTTCAGACTCCTATTGCTGTTTTGCCTTTACAAAATCAAAACAAAGTTTGATGAACCAACCGCAGACGACAACCAACTTTTAAATACTGGGGGTACCAACCTATAAAATGTCCGTGACCTGTCATTATATGTGTGATCCAGAAATATAGTTGAAACCACTTTCCTCTTGCTCGGTCCTCAATACTGGGTAGAAACTCGTGGGTTAACCTTCCCTTCCCTCAGAAGCACCAAGGGAAGGTTAACCCACGAGTTTAACACCCAGTATTGAGGACCGAGCAAGATCAAAGTGGTTTCAACCAGATCTCTGGATCACACAAATAATGACAGATCACGGAAATTTCAACGCTTACTTGCACCGATTCCGTAGAGCTAACAGTCCACTGTGTCTCGACTGCGGAGTTGATGACAGTGTCCAACACAGACTATTCAACTGCCCCCTCCTTGAGAGTGTGAGGGAACCACTAAAGCTCCTCTTCCGCCACACTTGGCCACCCACCATCAACGAACTGGTTAAAGAAAAGAGGACGTTTGAGGCCCTCAAGCCTGTTAGCCAAGCTATAGTGGATAAAGTACCTGACTAGTTTTTTCTTCTTTTTCTTCCTATGATAAGTTACTTGTTAGATCTTAGCGTTTCCCTGAACTTTTAATTCCGGGCTGGTTACTCCTTGTACCCATAATTGTTATTTATTCATTAAAATATTGTATTTACTAGAAAGTGTATTCAAAAGGATTAACCATCAAATGGGAGACCTATTAGATTAGATAAATTAATAATAAGAAAAATATTTCTCTTCTTCCTTGGGTCTTCCCTTTCAGGGTCGAAGGAAGACGTTAAGCACAATAAGATCCCCTAAACTTGCATCCCATTTGAATTAGTTTAGTGGCCGTGGTCCGCCGGTATGGGGTCTCCCTTAGGTACGGCGGAGAGGTGGATGGGGGAAAAAAACCAACCTTTAAACCCACAATGGTTGAAACAGCTTGGGTATAAAAACGGACTTTGAGAACTCCGTGATCAGTGAAGATTAACGACCGAAAAGTTTTAAAAAGAAGGTAGCTTATGTAAAGATTAACATCATGTAAATGCGAAAAATTTCAGCAAAAATTGCCTAATCATCATGAGAAGACTCTCCACTGAAAACTCGTTAATGAAACAATTATCAGATCCGGAAACTTCCGAAAGTGAGATATAAATATTGGCCAAAAGTGGTGAACAGAGTGTGGTTAAGATTTTATCCTCGAAGATTCGTATCTTCTAGTCTGAAATGACTATCACCTTACCTTCTGCCCTATCCCAAATAGGAAGAGTACAGTGGTTGGGCCATAAACGTAGAAAAAGGCAGAAATCTGACTTTTTAAAAATAGACTAACTGAAAAGCTAAGTAGGATGATATGAAGGGAAAACTAAGGGAGAGCCGGTCACCTAAGAAACACGGACAAATATTTTTGAAGAATGAGACCATAGGTCAAGCTCCAGGCTTAAATTGAGTTAGTTGTAGTAGTAAAAATAGTAGTAGGGTATAGTAGTAATAAGAAATCTAGTTTTATCGATTGAGTACAATAATCTACAAAACTTACGGCGAGATCAGGCGAACTAAATGTAGGCCAGTTTCAACATAACATGGATTTTTATGACCTAGGGATGTTAAATATTAGATCGTCTTAAAATGTTCCGTTTTGTTTTAGATCGTGCAATTCGGCGTTTCGGTCAAATTGATCGACCAAAATTGGAGCAACGTGACCCTATACTACACGGACATCAACGTCAGCGGACATTACACGTCGAACGTGCTCGCTTCGTTCAAGTTGGAGACGATTTTTTCGAAGTTCACCCCGGTGACGATCTCCGTTCGCGACTTCGCCGTCGACATCGCTCTCAACTGCGTCCACCAGGAAGAGGTGAAGGTGAATAAGATACCCAAGGAGCTCAACTTCGACGCGGCATCGACGCTGTACATCGGTCAGGCCGGTCCCATCATCAAAGAGCCGCTACACGTAAGTAGAAAAAAAATCAGTTAAAATTCGACAGAGCATTGTTTTCCCAATCGCTTTCTAAAAAGGATTAGGTTAAAATTAAAACAAGTCAGAAGACGTCGATTCAAATACTATTTCGAAGCAAAAGATCGATGCTAAACAACGAAAACAATTTATCCTCCAAAGCCGGTTATCTCACACGCAAATCTTTTATTCAATAAAACGACTTATGTCAAAAATAATTATAATTGCTTTATAAAAGTGGAACAAGGTTTACAATTCAAATTGCATAATTTAACCATTGCTGCTGTTAATGTTTTTCGCATGTTTCCACCAAAGCGGTTTATCGCTTCGAAACCACACGTAAATAAGAAATTACTGGCCAACTCAATAAAAATATTAACAATAATTTTAACTTTACTGTTGGGGGTTGGAAGTGAAAAGTAAGGACGTTGTTTTTCTAGACAAATCAGTCTTTTTTCTTTTTCTCACTTTTCTCATTCTCTCTCTTGCCCTCTCTCGCTTTCAGTTTATCTCACTCTCTTTCGCTTTCGTTAATTTTTTCCCTTACCGTCCTTCTCATTAACCCACTCCTCCCTCTCATTTTCAATCTCATTTATCTTTCATGGTTTTTTATTCTATTTCTCTCCCTCTCTATCATACACATTCTCTTTCCCTCTTTTAGTCCAGCTTACTTTTTCTTCTCTTTCAAACTATTTTTTCTCCCTACCTCTGTATCTTTCTTTTTTCGTTGTTTATTTTACAGTCCTTCTCACTCACCCCCTGTCTGTCACTCATTATTTTTCTTTCACTCTTTCTTTTTCTCTCTCTGTTACTCTCTCTTTTTGTTATTTTCATTTTCTCTCTTACGGTTCTTTTCATACTCTCTCTCTCACTCATTATTTCTTTGTCTCTTTCTTTTTCTGTCTCTCTGTTACCCTCTCTTTCTCTTAATTTCATTTTCTCTCTTACGGTTCTCACTCAGTCTCTTTTTTTTCTCTCTCTCTTTCGAGCGAACTATACAAATTCTACTTCTCCCGGAGTGATGTCCGAAAATTTTCGTATTTTATAAGATCTTAAAAGATTTTCATTCTTTTCGTCCTCATTCCTGTTTCTTTTATACATATTTACTTTAAATTGCTTTTAAAAAGTTTTGAAGGTTTTTTTAAGAACTCCCAATCATTGCACCAAATCCATTTGTTGAAGATATCGATTTTGGAAACGCATTCAAAACTGACACGAGACTGAAGAGGTAAGTCTGGCTCCCTCAAAATAAATCTCTTCAATAAATGGATTTTATGAAATGGTTGTGAGCTCTTTAAAAAAACACCTTAAGAATTGTGCAAACATTCTTCCAATGCAATTAGTTTTTTTAAACTCAAAATATTCCTTGGTATTTTTATAGATGTTTTGGGCTCCTAGTCGAATTTCTATTTTTTTCATGCTTTTAAGTTCAAAATTTCTCCCAAGTATGCTACTTGAATACATTATTCCAAAAATAGAGAAAGATTTTTTGAATCGGTATGGTAAAAATTTGGAACTTTTAGTTTATTCCAATGATGTTCCGTCATAAAAAAATTCCCCTTTTTAACAAGCAGAGGACACGTTATTGCTTCAAGCACACCGGAATCTGCATGATGAAAGCGCACACGCGGACAAAAGGGGGCTTACGACGACTTCTTAATATGCCTCTTTATAGTTGACTGTTGTCTATTGTCTTCAAAGTATAACGGGCCATCTGCTCTCCCAGTGGAAGATTCTCATTAAGTAACATACCCCATGGCGTTCGGAATTTTGATGTCTGATTAAAAATGAAAACCGAAAAAGCCAAGTCTCTCATAAACTTTTGTCTGAGGGGTACTTCACGGATTGCTTTTCTACAATAGGTAGGTTTTTTATTTGCCTTGCGCCTTTACGCACGAGTGCGTTTCAATTCTACTTATGCTTAATTAATTACCCTTTGTTTCAGAAATAAAAACAATTAAATTCCAAAATACAGAACATTACTGACTTTTTCTTTCAAATTTATGAAAGCATTTGCTGTTTGCATGGCATTGTTCTTACCTCCCAAATTATTTATGATTACTGTATACTCTCCACCTCCTCAAAACACGAAGCGTCATATAAGAAAATAAACAGCATTTTAAGTTTTTCCACAACACTGCTCCTAGCTGGCAAAATTAGAACGTCCTACCCAAGGATATTGTGTAGCCTCATACAAATGAACTTAAAAAATACAGGGTTTGAGGTTTTTGCGAAAACCGCTCCTGGTTTGCAAAGGTGGGATTCTCTGGCTAAGAATCTGGTCCTAGAACTAAAAATATTATTATCACATCATTCCAGTCAGGTTATGGAGAAATGGATAGCATCCGAGTCACTTTATAGAGAAAGGTTATCCTCTAAAACCCAAAAAAAAATTGGTAGGATCATTAGGGGAAACCAAAGGGTTGTGATTTTTCCACAAAACTGTTTCTGGTTTGCAAACGTTGAATTAATTATAGAGTTATTAATTAAGAATTAATTATAGTTCTTAGGTGTGAAAGTGCCATTAACACATCTTCCGAGACATTACATTAAAAGATTTGTCCAAAAACCTGCCAAAATGAACAGGGAAAAATAACTAGATTAAAGGTTTTTTCGGAATAACCGCCCCTGTTTTACAAAATTGGTAGTTTGTTTGTCAAAAGGTCTGAGAGGTAGAGAATTACACCTTTCCAGGCGCTGTGTTGAGAACTTTATAGCTCCAAATGAAAACATTTGCCAGGATAATTACAAAAATTTATAAAATTGAGGTATATGATAGAAAATTTAGGTATTGAAATGGTTAAATTGAGGTTTGTCGAGAAAAACGCTCCTAGCTTACAAACCTGAAACTTTCTATCCAAGGACGTTAACTTTCGCCTGAAAATTAAATTAATTACCCCCTTTCAGAATTTTATTGAGAAATTTGTAGCTTCAAAAGGTAATATTTGCCAGGATCATTAGAGAAATATAAAAAATGGAGGTTCGTCTATAAAACCGCGCCTAGCTTTTACAATCAGAACTTTCTAACAAAAGATCTTTACTTACATCTGAAAAATATATTACTCCGTCTTTCCAGACTTTTATTGAGAAACTTATGACTTCAAAAGTCAGAATTTAATAGGGTCCTTAGATACATATAACAAAATTGAGGTTTATCCATAAAACCGCGCCTAGCTTGCAAAATTGAAACTTTTTATCCAAGGATCTTAACTTTCTTCTGAATATTAAATACCCCTTTCCAGACTTTTACTGAGAAATTTATTGCTTCAAAAGGGAATATTTGTCAGGATCAAACAGAGAAATATAACAAAATGGAGTTTGTCGATAAAACCGCGCCTAGCGTTTACAATCAGAACTTTCTAATCAAGGATCTCGATGAAAAATATATTACTCCGTCTTTCCAGACTTTTATTGAGAAACTTATGACTTCAAAAGTCAGAATTTAATAGGGTCCTTACATACATATAACAAAATTGAGGTTTATCCATAAAACCGCGCCTAGCTTGCAAAATTGAAACTTTCTATCGAAAGATTTTAATTTCTTCTGAAAGTTAAATTACTACCCCTTTCCATATTTTTATTGAGAAATTTATAACTTCAAAAGGATAATACTTGGATAGTAACAAAAAGATATTTGTCAGGATCATATAGAAAAATGTAACAAAATTAGGTTTGTCGATAAAACCGCCCATAGCTTGAAAATTGGAACTTTTTAACCAAGAATCTTTACTTCCTTCTTAAAATTCACTTTTCCAGACTTTTATTAAGAAATTTATTGCTTCAAAAGGGAATATTTGTCAGGATCATATAGATAAATATAACAAAATTGAGGTTTGTCGATAAAACCGCCCCTAGCTTGAAATATTGGAACTGTCTATCCAAGGATCAAGACGCTTCATCTAGAAATTTATACATTTTATGTTATAATGAGTTTTATTTTTTTAATTTACTATTGAACCGATTTTCAACATATTTGGTGGACTTTTTGTCAGTTATTTAAGGTTATTTAAAATGATCATGTGTTTTTGTTAAATACATTTGTGAGTTTTGCTAGTTCGCGTAGGATACATGGAATGCGTCTTGTTTGTTTTTGTACAATTTACATTGTTTTAGAGCTAAGTTTGCTATATTAAGAACACAATCCGTTGTAACTGTTATAATGGAATAACAGAGAACGTCTTTAGCCTTTTGAAAGGGTTTTCAGTTTGAAACTGTCTGATGTCAATCTGCTAACTTTCTAAATAAGACGAGATTCGACGGACGGATAATCCGGCCCGATGAAAAAGGAGCACTGATGAAAAGGAAAGAGCCCATTAACATAAGGATTAAATTGTTAATTAGTTTTAATTCAGTAGCTTTTCCTTCGGGGAGGAGTTATCGACTCCCGGACTTCTTCCGCAATTTCCAGGTTTGATCGTGTTACGATTGTCGAGTCGGCTTTGAGTCAAGACGGTCGCGGAAAACTAATGGGAAAACTTGTCCTTTTCACGTGTTGTAATTAAATCCCACGTGGGGAGGGGGTGGGAAGCGCGGTGGCCAGATATGTCCCCGACGGCTGAATATAACGATTGTCGACCCTTTTATCGCCTTTATGAAAACAGAAAAAAAAAGAAAGGTAATTAACTGGGAAATGTCGGCACTTTAAACGGAAAATTGGACGGGATTATTTCCTCCCGAGGCCATCCTTTCTTGCCCATTGATTAAAGGATTTTTTTTTCTTTTATCACCTCGACGTCTTCCCCTTAATTTACTCATTGGAGGGAAATGCAACGGTTATTAGCAAATCTCCTGAAGATTGCCTTTATTTCCGCGCCTGAAAACAAGTTCGGAGATTATGAAAAAATATATTTCTCCTAAGAATTAGGAGTTTTATATTTACTATGTTTTAAAAGTAATGTACAAAACTGCTTAAAATATTGCAAAAAATAACTTCACTCAAGAAAGCTTAAAAAACGTATAAAAACTAATTAAAAAGGAAACAATTCTTGTTTTTAAAAAGCCAGATCTTTCTAGTTATGCTTCAATAAAACAAGTTTATGTCAATTATTCAAATTGAAAAGGCTTCTGGCCAAAACCGCAACTGGTTTGCTAAATTAGTACTTTCTTCCCAAGGACCTTGATTAGGTCTGAACACATCATTAATCAATTCCAGACATTTTAGTAAAAGATTTATTCACTCAAACGAACATTTTGCAAAAGTCAACGGATGAAAAAACAGAGTTTGATGTGTTTCGACGAAGCTGCTCCTGGATTGCAAAATCGGAACTCGCTAACCTAGGATCACGTCTTAGGTATGAAAACAAGGTTATCACATCTTTCCAGAAACTTCATTGTGATAAGTATAGCCTCAAAAAGAACCATTTGTCACGATTATTTTGGAAAAATAATAACTTTTTACGGCTTGACTACAGAACTTCTTTGGTTTGCAAAATTAGACCTTTTTGCCCAAGTATTTTGTCTTAAGTGTAAAAATAACATGACATACTTCCAGAAACCTTTTTGAACCATTTATACCGTTAAAATTTAAAAAAAATTCCAGGACCTTCTGAGAAAAATAACCTGGATTGAGTTTTTTTACTAAACCGTACTTCATTGTACAATTGGAACTTGGATATCCAAAGATTTTGTGTTTGATAATGTGCTTTACACACCACTCATAAAGTTCTTACGACTATTAAACTGTTATTAATTTAAGTAATATTAAGCAAATAGATGCTGATCATTTACATAGTAGATAAATAATGTACCTAGTAAAGTATAGTTCTTACTCTTAATTTTTTGAATTCACCTATCTCGATTTGAAGTATTAAACGCTCATCATCAGGTTGAATGAGTTACAAACAATTAAAATAATTACATGGGTTAAGGGGACCAAATATAGACGGATTAATCTGTATACATATCAATCCAGATCAAAGGATGGGAGAAAATGAGGTCATGGTCAATTGGATGAGACAATAGTCACTTTTGGCCAGATTTCGGGGTTATATTTTCTTCCTCAGAGCTTATATTTACTTACATTTATATCAGATTATTATAATTTAATAAGTTATCAAAATACTACAGTCTAAGTACTTAGTAGGAACTTATATAAATTTAAAAATGAACATGTAGATTTAATCTCTTATTCAATAAAATCCATATGTGAATTTTGTGACAAATATTTAAATATTAATAACTTAATCTCTCAAGGTGTAAAGATCTTATGATACATAAAGAAATTCCTAAAGGCTGATAGAACAAATTGATCCAATATGAAGATTTTTTAAAAAACAAAAAATTCAACACTAGGTGAATATATACAGAGCCACTTTTATCTTGATAGGTGACTGTTCTTAAAATAACATCACATATTTTCCAGAAACCTTTTTGAGCCATTTACACCCTTAAAATGAAAAAAATCCCAGGACCTTTTGAGAAAAATAACCTGGATTGAGTTTTTTTTTACTAAACCGTACTGCATTGTACAATTGGAACTTGGATATCCAAAGATTTTGTGTTTCTTCTGAAAATATAATTTTGACACAAAGACACTTTATCGAGGAATGTAAAGCCTTAAAAAGAAACTATTTTGCCAAGATTATAGTGAAAAATAATAGGTTTTTCGTCAAAACCGCGACTAGTTTGCAAAATTGAAATTTATCAATCAAGCATCTTGTTATTTTGATATGAAAATTACCCAAGCAGACACATTACTGAGCAACTCGTAGCCTGAAATATATACAAATATAAAATTTACTTTTTTATTTCTAGTAGGAATAGAACATTTTTGATATTTTTCTATAGATCTTACTCAACGTGATAAATTGAAGTGATGCTTACATAAATTTTCTATTTAGATATACGTTTTTTTTTAATAATTCATTTTTATGTTTTTAATTGCAATGGACGTGTCGATATTTCGGTAAAATGGTAGTTACAATGAGTATAGTTGTTAAGTGCACTTTTATCTGCGTCTATAAGGGTGGGTAGTTAAAATTATCAATTTTTTATTGTCAGAAGTAGGCTGAAGTGGCGGATAGAGCCGTTTGAAATTAAAAAGGCCTTAAGTGGGCCGGGTTGCACGTGAACCCACTCGAGCGGTAACACGTGTACCGGGGGTGCAGCGGTCTCCCCCCTTCATGCTGGGCCGCCCCCGACGCCTCCAGTGGCATCCCTGCCTCCGAGACGGCAACTACCACCGCGCTCGTCCGCCCGGATAAACATCGCTAACCCATTCGAAATTGAAGGGAAAATTTATCGCGCGCAATTTAGAAAATTCCGACTTATTTTGTTTAAAAAAAATACGTGTACTAACGTCCCTGTTGAAAAGTAAGTTTGTATGATTTTACCTTGTTTTTTGTCTATTTTTTTGTCTGGAAACAAATTTTTCTATTAAATCGTTTCTTTTTAGTTTTAACTATTTTCACATAATTCACCATTTGATTATTGTATTTTATTATTATAAAGATTATTCATGTCCCATCTCTAATTATAATGGTACAATTATATTAGTTATAACAACATGGTTAAAACATTAACTCTATAAATATTTTTTCCAAAATTTACCAAATTGCGAATGTTTTTAAAAATTCCATTAAAAATCAGTTATATTTGACTGTAAGGATTTAGAAAATATATTTATATTATTCGCCATTTACTCATGAATTTTTTTCATATTAGACAATTTATGTGTTAAAATATTTAAAAAAATTTAAATAAATGTGATTAATAAATTCTATTTCAATTTGCAATATTTATAAAACCACAAAAGATTATTTAGGGTATGTTTTGAATAAAAAATTAGGGATAAGGCACGTTCGAAGAAAAAAATCACGATAAAGGATTTTCTTTTCTTTTAAATAATCCAAATCACTGATTTTTCAATATAAAATGATAACATTGATGGGTAATATCAATTACATCGAGGTAAATCAAATTGTTACATATATCTGTATTCTATCATTTCGGATTTAACATAATCTGCTAGAACTATTTACACATATTTTACTAATATTATAAAATATTGATTGCTCATGTATTTCAAGGTTTATTATATAATCGGTCGATTTTTTGTATACTACTTTATACGGAGGATAATAAAATAATATGCATGATTGTCTGAAATGAGATTAGATGTTTGAATATTTATAAAAACAGAAAGACACTTGCAGGAAAATATTGACAACAAAACATCGTTTGGAAAAATCAATTCGTAGGCGATTTAAGCACTCTTTAAAGCCCTCAAATGCGATATTTTATCAAAAAATAAACTATTTTGGCCCGAATCAACCCCGGTTTGTTCCATTTAAAAATTCTCAACCCCCTTACATTTTATCCAGATTGAACATTCCTGCAATAATTGGAAAGGAGAAAAATATATCTTTCTGGGTGTATCTTTGGGCTGTATTTTTTTATTTTACGGAAAAATAATTATAACTTTAAACAATAACACCCGATTCGGTTTATTTCAAATCTTTGATTCTAATTTATTTACGGAGTGACTTTTGGGCTAGTAGATGTAATTTTTAAATTTTTAAAACACGGGGGTAAAGTTGTTTCAAGGTTCTTAATAGTTTTATAAATTTAAAAAAAATCAGATGTATTTTGAAGGCGTATGATTTTTTCAAAAATCTAAAATCAGGGGTTTTTGCAAGTGAAAAAACAAAACAAATATTAATTAAGTTTATAAATAAAAAGGTATTTTTAACCTAGTTTTCTAGGCATATCAGCCACAAAGTATTATAATTATGTTTTGTATTTCATTAGATACAAAATAGTTTCAGCAGAGGTAGTTTAATTTATTTTTTATTAGGAAGTAAATATTAAATAAGAAAAATAAGAAAATAAATAGTAGTTAATTGCACCATGAAAAATCCCCGAATATATATTATTACGAAAACCGAAAAAAAAGTTTTGCTTATAATTTTTTTCCTTGCTAGCTCTCCTCTTTTTTCTAAATCACGAAAATGGTGATAAATTTAACGCGGTTTACCGATTACCATAAATCTTAACAGGGATTTAGGCCCTAATAAAGTACTCGTAATTGCACCAACGTGGTTTTCGTAAATAAATTAGAATCGGATGTATAAACTAAAACGTGTTGTGTTTGTTGAATTTATCCTGTGTAGTCCTTTGTAAATAGTAATGAATAACGAAATCACAGAATTTTTATTGCAGCCACAATTTACATTGTTTATAAACGTCGTCGAGTTAAATTTATTGTTTTATATTTGAAGTGTACTTTTTCAATAAATAAACTAACTATAAATGTACTCTTTATTTCTTTAAAATAAATAATAATTTAAGTTTTTTATAGGATTTTCAGATTATTGTACATTTCAATTGTTAAATTTTCAAATTTTTTGTAGCATCGTCTCCTATATATTTATACTTGTCATTTCAGATGCTTCTTTAAAACTATTTACGTTTTGTTTTGCATAGTTAATACTCCTAGATACATAAAACCTATGCACCGTCATTACATATAATTTAGTAACTAGGGACTTAGAATTTTCACAAAATTTTGTTCCGTATATTATCCTTAGAGCATTTTTTGAACTTGTAATCCTTTTTTTTCTTTTTCATCTCTCCAGAATTCTACGCTATAATTTACAATACCCTGACAAAATGGTTTACACACCACTCATAAAGTTCTTACGACTATTAAACTGTTATTAATTTAAGTAGTATAAAGCAAATAGATGCTGATCATTTACATAGTAGGTAAATAATGTACCTATGTAAAGGATAGTTCTTACTCACAATTTTTTGAATTCAACTATCTCGATTTGAAGTATTAAACGCTCATCATCAGGTTGAATGAATTGCAAACAATTAAAATAATTACATCGGTTAAGGGGACCAAATACAGACGGATTAATTTGTTGTTGAGTGTAAGATCGACCACAGATCAAAGGATGGGAGAATATCAAGTTCTGGTCAATTGAATGAAACAATAGTCACTATTGGCCAGCTTTTGGGGATTCTTCCTCAGGGCTTATGTTTACGTAAATTTATATCAGATTATTATAATCTAACAAGTTATCACAATGTTACAGCCTAATTACTTACTTAGTAACAACATATGTATTTTTTAAATTTACATGTTGATATGATCTCTTGTTTAGTGAAGTACATATGTGAATTTTGTGACAAATATTTAAATATGAACAAATTAATCTCTTTAGGTGTAAAGATCTTAAGACACATAAAAAAATTCCTAAAGGCTTATAGAACAAATTCATCCAATGTAAAGATTATTAAAAACCAAAAAAATTCAACCCTACGTGGTTATATTTAGAGCCACTTATTTCTTGATATGTGACTGTACTTAGTACCAATTCTAACTATCACATGTTGTTGTTTTTTGCCATCACATCCCGAAACCACCACATTCACATTTGCAAACGATACAGCAATTCTCTCTAGCAATTCCTACCTTGTAATTTCCACTTGAAACCTCCAACAACACGTCATCCTACTACAGTCTTGGTGTAAAAAGAAAAGGATAAAATTTAACACAGAAAAATCCTCCTACATTACCAGTGAAAAGATCTTCTCTCTCCCAACTGCGGACAAGGTACCTCGGATTGTACTTCGAAAAACGCCTGACGTGGAATCCTCACACACGTCCGAAACGTCAGGAGGTTATGACACGATACAGAGCTATTACACGACTTCTTGACAAACGTTTTAATTTACCTCTCCAAAATGCTGCTTTACAACACGGTAGTTAAGCCGGTATAGACTTGCGGACTGGAAATATGGGTTTAGTGACTGGGAGTTTTATGGCCCTGAAAAGGGCCGGTGTTGTTTCGTAGCGAGACGATGGATCTAGGCCGAGATCTTGTGCGTGGTACAGTTGGTGGTGGTCTGTGACCGTGTAAACCTTAGGCTGAGGTCCGGGGCAGTGAGTCGGTTGACTTCACAGAGGCCGAAGGGACTCGAGTGCAGGTGTTAGCCGAAGGGCAGCAGTTGGCGTTCATAGCCTGTTTAGAAGGCTAAGAATCAGGCTAATGCTGCGAGTACCCTTGCTGTCGTCGTCATCGATGACGGTGTTCCATTAGTGATTTGTGAGAGCTCGTCGGGTTGACGAGTGTGCTGTCGTTGTTGATTAGTGATGGGTAAGACCTCGTCGGGCTGCCGAGTCTTGAGGTACGAGTGAGACCTCGTCGGGTTGACGAATCTGAAGTCTGCAGGCAGTGCCCCTGCTTATATTCGGAAGGGCAGTACTCTGATTGGCTACAGAGTAGAGGGCGAAAACATTCCATAAGTGGTAGTGGCATCTGGCGGAACGTGGTATTATACGTGGTACTCCATTTTATGTATCGAACCTAACTACACATACAGACTTACATATCCCTTTTGTTCAAGACAAAATCCGTTCCCGTTACAGATATTCCCGTCTTTACTCATGGGTGTTGTGGCCCATGAGGATCTTTAACGTCCGGACTTATACCCAATGGGATTTCTCTGATCAGAAACACTTTACATGCATGTGAGTCGTTCCTTGCCTAGCGAGGTGGTACGATGCTAACCAAGTTCAGAACTGCTCTGAAACAGGCACATCCATATGATCCTTGAAAAAGGCAGTTTTGTGGTTTCCAGCAGGGCCTTTCATCCGTGCCTTTCACTACCCCCGGAGAGATAGATCTAGTTAGACCCTCCAGCTAAGGTACAATTTGACTACAAACCACGACCACCATGAGTCCTACCTCAATTAGTAGAGCCGCTTGGATACTCTACTCCCGTGGTTCAGTATTATGTTTAAGGTGGGACTGATGGCCCAACCGAGAGTTCATACCAACCCCCTACTGATCCACCCATTGCTTGAGGGTTGCGGGTTCATTAACCCAGGAAGCCCCTGCCAAAGCAGAGTGGGGATGGGAAGGAAAACGGAAAGGGTAAGGAAGGATTAGGAAGGTAATAGGGAATTACTGGTTAGGCACCGGAGCTGATGGTAGGGCTTGCCTTGGATTGGTAAGTACCCTATGGGATGCCGTTTCCATTACGGTAAATTTCATAAAAACCTTCCAACTACCGTAAATCAGCACATCAGAAACCTCGCATCCCGACGAATCCACTCGAACCATTTCCTCCGACTGAAGAGACAATGTCCGCGAGATCTCCTAAAAAGTGATGGTAATGATAGAGAAAGTGATAATCACACAAGTATCAAAACTGACATATTTTAGTAACATTGGAATATTACCAATGGGTATTTTTTTTAAATTTTGTATATATTATCTTACTGTTACGTGTTACTTGCTTGAAGGTAGTTGTAATGTACTACAAATTATATATAAAAAATTAATTATGTGAATATATAAGCTGAAATTAAAGTATCAATATCTTTTTGAATTAATAGGTATAGTAATATTAAATAAATTAGTAATAGATTATACAAATATGAGTTGGATTATGTCAATTGTTGAGGGGCCCCTCCTGCTTAACATATTATGTTTCTCAACGCAGCATATATTTCACTACTTTTTGTTTGTGTATTGCAGGTGTGAATGTAATGTGAAAAACTTCTTTTATTCTTATTCTGTTTTCTTTCTCTTCTCTTTCTGATAAGTTTCCTATATCCAAGTTGAACTGGTGTTTTTGTTGACGGTGTTTAGATAATGAGGTGCCAGTCCTATCCGAGTTATTGTAATCTAAACCGTGCTGTTGGGTGCGCAAATATAACCATTTGTTTGGCCAATATAATAAGTGTTGAAGTTTATACAGCAAAACCTGTATATTACATTGAATATTTCATCTATAATACACGATGCTTTTAAACGAGACTACAGCTTATTGATTCTATTCTTATAAGTGAATGCTATTTTTATAGTAGGAAGTTTTATCCCCCCTTTATACCTTGTGATCTTACGACTACGTGAGTGTACTATAGTTTATATTTTCTGGTTAACATTTATATTTTATGTAGAAGAAGGTTGTTTCCATATTGTTGATTAGTTTGTTAATTATGAAGATCAGATAATCACTGTTAGTAAACATTTTCTTGATTTTGGATTTATTGGAATCATGAAACGACACATAGTATCCCGAATATTAGCTTATTTAGTACATTAATTTTATGCTGAAAATGGTGTTAGGAGTGGAAGTCAAGCCAAGGGTAGCTAGAGAGCTTTTCTGTACAAACCTGTACAATTAGGTAATCATTAAGCAAATAAATAACACATCCAGTAATGATAATGTGTCGATAGTTTTGCTCTACCATTGTAATTTGACGGTACGGATAGCAGTCATTAAAAAATGTCACGAAGCATGTCTAGTCTGTCTCAGGGGACAATTGGGCACAGATTGTCGTCAAACTTCTTGATCATTTTAATGGAAAAATTTATGAGTTTTTGTATCCAGTTTAGAAGATATGCTACCCTCTGTTTGATTGTAAAATTCATTGTTATTTTTAAAATATCCATTCATGTTGGTGAGTCCTAATTTATAAATCCTAATGTATTTGTGAGAGTATTTAAGTTATTTTAAAGTATTTACATAAAAAGACCAAATGAACCATGATATATAATATATAACCATTATTGACCTTTTTTGGCTCACTTTACTCGTAACCGTGTTTTTTCTAACTTTTTATTTATATATAATCTCATTTAGTACGATCCTTCATAATATTTTGTAATCCTACTTAAAACACAGAATCGACTGATATAATAACGTTGTGTTACATACACAAAAAAGGCTCAACTTAATTTTTTTTAAATTATGCAAATTTCTTAATTTTTTTCTCGGTTTCTTGGTTCCTTGGGCTCATTGGTAAAATTGCTCAGATTTTCTGCCCTATATTACAAAAAAACATTTAATTAAAATAGATTAATCTAATAATTAAATATTGTCTTTCATTTAGTAGTAACTGAAATAATTCAACTCTCGTAGAAAATAAATCTCCTATTTTAAATTACAGTGAATCAAATATATTATATATAATAAATCCATGATGATAATGAAATGTAATATGATTAATAAATTTTCCATAATTTACAAATATGCCTAACTTCTTTTTTTGTTCTTTAATAGTGATTTTGAAATGATAAGATTTATGTTTTTAATTATATTGATAAGTATTCAATATGTATGGTCTCACTCTTTCCCTCTCACTCTTGTGTTTTAATCTCTCTCTCTCTCTCTCTGTGTGTACGTCTCTCTCTTTCCCTTCATTTCTTTCTCTTATTCTTTCTCTCACAGTCACTCTTTACCTCCTTTCCTTTCTTTTTACCTGGTTTTACCGCACAGTATTTGTAATAAATCTCAATTCTTTCTCTCTCTCTCTCTCACTCGCTCTCTCTCTCTCTCCCTCTTTCTCTCACTGTATGTCTCTATCTCTCTCACTCACTCTCTCTCTCCCTCTCTCTCTCGCTGTATATCTCTCTCTCTCTCTCTTCTTCTTCTTCTCACCTTCTCTCTCTCTCTTACTGACTCTTTACCTCTTTTCCTTTTTTCTACCTGGTTTTACAGCACAGTATTTTTAATAAATCTCATTTTTTTCTCTCTCTCTCCCTCTCTCTCTCTCGCTGTATCTCTCTCTCTCCCTTCTTCTTTTTCTCACCTTCTCTCTCTCTCTCTTTCTGACTCTTTACCTCTTTTCCTCTTTTTCTACCTGATTTTCTACCTGGTTTTACCGCACAGTATTTTTAATAAATCTCATTCCCTTTCTTTCTCTCTCTCGCTCACTCTCTTCCTCTCGCACTCCTTTTTTTCTCTCTCTACCTCTTTTTCTTCCACCCCCACTTTCTCTTTTTTCTATCATAAATAAATATTAATTACATATGGATTAATATTATAATTTTGATTTAATAATAATAGTAGTGGTATTTAGTTTATTGATTTAATTAATGCTGAAATGAAACAATTACAACCATGTTTACCATGTATGCTCATGTCAATTACCACATGGGTAGTGATGTAAATTAATTATTTATCTTATTCTTTGTTTAGTTATGTTTTTTTTACTAACATATAACGTTTCCTTTTTATTTTAGAACGCTTTTTATTATGTATGCGATTTTGTGTCGAGAATGAAATGAATTGATTAGAAGAGGTTAAAAACGAATGTTAAAACACATTAAGTTCGTATTAATATATCTTATTTGGTTTTAGATTTTTTTCTTCTTCTTTAAACAACGTAAATTTTTAGATTATTGTTTAATTGTTTATATACACATTGAATTTATTTAACAATTAATGGTTGATTATTTTTATCTTAATTGATATTATTTAGAGTATATTTTTATCAATTGTGGTGCCTATTTTTAGTTTATATTATGTAAACGAAATATATATATTTCAAAAAATGTAGAAAGTAAAGTAAAGATATTATATTTTTTGTGTATCCTAAAACAATTTTTTTTAATTCGTGCCGTACGTATATGACCTATTTGTTGCCCTACTATACGCTATATTTTGTTGTATTTTTTAACAATGGGCAAATTTTTTTAGGATGTTAGTTTATCGTAAGATCAAAATCGACATAAAATATCTGTCATTTTGGGCAAGGTTGGAGATGGAAGCAACAAGTTTGCCCTTGGGTCCGCTTGCACTCGTTAATTATCCATAAATTAGAGCGTTTTTATTGTTATGTTGTCACATTATCGTCAGTGTCTACGTACAATTCGATCGGATTAATTAATGTCAAAATCTTAGGGGAAAATCATGGAGAAAAATCCTGGGTTCTCTTGATTGCCTGATTCTTCATGGATCAAAACAATTTTTTACCCCTAAACTTTTTTTTAAGTTGTCAAATTAACGTAAGATCAGTCTCGATGTACAATATTTATTGGTTTAATTACTATCACACACTTAGAGGCGTATAAGCCCTTGAGTCCGCATTGTCTCTTTGATTTTTTATAAGTTAAAACAAGTTTAAACACAGATTATTTTTTGTATATGGCATATTTTAATAAGATCAATGTTAATTTACATTATTTATGGAACTTATTCCTCTTGAATTCTTAGGAAAAATGTTTATTCTTGGGTCCGCTTTTTCTCGCTAATTTATCATAGATCTCTCATTAATAGGTCATTTTTACCTACAGGATTTTTTCAGTTGTCAGAGCAGTTTAAGACTAATCTCGGCATGAAGTAAATTTTGGTGTAATTAATGTCATGAACCTTAGAAAAACTCTAGCTCTTGGGTCCGCTTGGTCTTGCTGGTTTTTCATGGATCAAATCAATTTTTTACACACAAGTTATTTTAGCGTATTATAGCAAGATCATTGTTCATTTAAATTAGATGTCGGTTTTATTCTTCTTGACATTTCAGACAAGAGGTTTCAACTTGGGTCTGCTTGGTTTCATAATTCTTCATTGGTCATTTTTAAGCAATTTTTACATATAGGCCATTTTATTATTTTGAAATATATATATATATATATATATATATATATATATATATATATATATATATAAATTTAAATTTGTGGCGATATTGATCGGTTTTATCACTCTTGAATTCTCAGGATAAATGTTGTTCTTAAATCCTGTTCTCGGTAATTCTTTATAAATCAGAACAATTTTGATATAAAGAATTTTTTAGTCGAAAGATTAACGTAAGATCAGAGTTGATTTACAATATTTATCGGCTTTATTACTCTCGAGGTATCAGTCACGTTTGCTTTTGGGTCCGTTAACTTTCGCTAATTCGTCATAGGTCAGAGTGATTTTTACAAAAATTATAAAGTTGTTCGTACTGTAGCGCGATCAACACAGTGAACATTTTTTTCTGTTCATTATTATTGAAATTATGGGCATAAACGTTAAGCTTATTTTCTCAAATGGTACAGCGAGACAAAGCGGATCGAAGTGATTTTAATTTTTAATTTATATGTGTTTAATGGGCAGTTTCGTAGAGTGTCCTGTGGATAGAGGATCATCGGTACCACGCGGACCCATAGAGTAGATTTAAGAAGTAAAAATTTCATAATCAAAATTATCTTCCGCGGTTCTGAATTAAAAATTCGCTATTTCTCCAGTTGAGGATCCAGCACAAAAGTTCATAATTCAATCTGGCAAAGTTTTGCGAATTAACCTGAATTGAAAATGATCTCTGCGCATGACTCGCATAATTTCGACATTTTTTCCAAATGTGAAGTGGTTTTTTAAAATTTTTTATCTCAAAAAACACGATCAATCCTAGAGAAAGAAAATTGGGGTTTGGAAACGTTTAGCCTGAACCTTGGAGGATTTTTTGCAGCCGGAGAAAACAATGGGACCGCAGGCCGAAAAACCATGGCGCACGAGTAGCCCATAAATTTGAGTTTGACCTGAATTTGAAACGGGTCTGTACGCCCGTCACGTCGCTGTTTTATGCTGTCTTCAGCTGAGCCGCGCCCTCGAGGCGCAACATATAATAAATTCAGTTTCGACGAGTGTTAAAAAAGAAAGAAAGATGTATAAAAAAACGGAAAAAAGACGTACGCGACATGTGTGAGCGGCGAGGGAGCAAATCCGCCGACAATTTATTCATAGTGGCAATAAAAGAATTTCGAGGGCTTGCAAAAAGCTTTCATCAGTCTCTTTTCTCTCCTCCTGATAGTAAGCGGGCAACAAACCGTTTTCAGAGTTTAATATCGCGTTCTGTCTCATATTTTACCCTACAACGAGAGCCGGGGGTTTTAAAGGGTAAATATTGGATGATACAGCTAGTCTGAGGAAGGTACTCTCCCCCTTGATGAGAGAAATACTGCTTACAAATAATACAAAATTAGAAAATCGTTTAAAACGGCTCTATCAAGGAACAGGAAAAATCCAATTAAAAAAAAATGGCGTGTTTATACAAAATCCCTATCTTTTTTTGGAGAATTTGTCATTTAAATTGGCAGTCCATTTTTTTAAAAGACGTACTACAATTCTGATTTATTGAACATTATTTGTTGGAATATTTGTTAATCGTATTTTTAAACAATTATTCGTAAATATTTCTAAAAGTAAATCCTGTTGCATTGTACATATATTGTTTTTATTCTACTTGTTTAATGATGGTATTTCAACCACAAGATTATATGAATTCTTTTAGGGTTTTTTTAGCACATTTGTAAGTATGCTGGGTTCAAATGCAGGGCCGCTGGATTCGAACCTGGGAAGATCCGTGTCAAAAAAAAACAACTCTTATTTGTACTGTATAGAATAATAAATAATTAATAATTACTAAATAATTAAACTGCCTTAAATCAACTGATTAGACTAAACCAGCAACGCTCTTCTGTAGTGCATAAGTGTTGGATCCTAGCGCCGTCCAATTCAAGATCTTACTTTTTTTTTAAACGAGGTTATTTCAAAAGCAAAGTTATATGAACCTGCAGGGTTGGTTTAAAAAAAAGCTCATTTGTAAATCCTCAATAGAATAATAAATAATTAATTAACTTATAAAAATTGCAATTTACACTGCCTTAAATCAACTGACTAGGCTAAACCCGCAACTCTCTTCTGTAGTGCATAAGTGTTGGATCCTAGCGCCGTCCAATTCAAGATCTTACTTTTTCTATTTAATTTTATTTATTTATTTATTTTGTTTAACAAGGGTATTTCAAGAGCAAGATTATATAAACCTTTTTTTTTATTTTGATTTATTTTATATATTTTTTTTAAAGCCCATTTGCAAGTAAAGCCCCTCCCCCCAGTTCATAGTTGTTCACAATGCGATGATTTATGTGCATAGAGATGAAATAATATAATATAATGATAAAAATAAAAAATTTTGTGTTATATTTAATGAAATAATAAAATATCTGACAAAAAGCAACCCCAAAGTTCAGAAAGGGGCTCCAACATGGTATACTGATGGATAAAAGCTGAAATAATGAACATGTGTTGGGATAAAAAGATTTAAACCTTAGTGAAACCCCTTGGACTGGTTTCAGCTATATACTAAGCTGACGACTATGTAGTCTAACTTTTACACAAGGGTTGGTATAGAAAAAACGGAACTACAAACCGTCAAAGTCTGGAGTAAAAGCACTAAATTCATCAGGTTTTAGTTTCAAATTAGTCTGAAAACGCAGTAGTGCAGTTTCAATAATACGCCTGCTGTCGGTCACTACTTTTTTTCGATCGATACTTTCGGTGGCCTTAACCATTGTAGACCATAGTGGATCTTCAAACCGGTACGACCAAAAGGCTATGTAACAGTCACTACGTCCTTCGCAACTTCAATTTGTGCTTTTAACAAAAAATTTTAAACTCAAATTTGTTTTTTTTTCATCAAATAAAATAATTTAAAAAACAAATTAACTCACTCGATAGCTCTGGAAAGGATGAGATTTAGGGTTTCATTATTTTTAATCTAAAGAAGATAAAGGGAATTTTTACACTCTACAAAGGTAATCTACAGGTTTTTTTTAAGCCGACTGTTAATTTTTACACATAGTTATTTTGGAAAATAAACAAATAAATAATAGTCCAGTGTTTTGCCTTTCAATGTATAAATAATATAAAAAACAATAAATAAATAATTGGTTAAATTTAAAAATAAAACCAGTAATTCGTATGTGGAAGAAGAGGATTTATAAAACATAATTGGTAATTTAAAATGGGTTGGGAATGTCGTTTACCATATCGTTGGAAGTTGAGCTTGGCCAGCTTATTCCACTCGGAAACGTTTAGCGCTTTAATTTACATATCCCATGACAGAGTGCTAATCCCAAAGACTATTCTGGGAAACTCGGACGAGATGAGCAAATGATCTAAAATAATATGTCTTCTCTCATTCCATTGTTGCATAATGAACAACTGTTGGAATTATCGTGAGGCTTGTGGTTTAAGCTTAAAACCCGTTGACTTTAAACTTACGGAATGTAAATATTGTACTGAGATGGGGGTCAACGTATGTCAGATTGAAATGGAAGATAGGGAAAAATGTGTTTCCACGAGGGACTATATTACCATCTAGATTTAAATATAATATTGACGACTTTACTTGCATAACAAATAATCGATCAGCCTGTTTAATCTAGAATTAAATCTAGCATTTTTTAAACTAAACATATTTACATTTATTTTTATGCGAAATATTTTAATTGTTAATGCATTTCGGGCCACGTAAACTCACCCACGTTTAGTCCCTTTTCAGAACTCACTATTTAGCTAAATGGAACTAGATGTAAAATATTTTTACCACCACATTAAATTAAAAATTTAAAAAAATAATATTAACAGTTTACTGATGATGATCCCATGCCCTAGGCGAATTTATATTTTCTTTAAATAGCCACGGAATGATATTTTCGCATCAGTAAAGGCCCGAGGTAAATATATTTGTTGGCTGTGTCAATTGGTCAGTCAAATATTCATTTCCCATTAACTTTTGATATCTTAACTTCCAAAAAAATATAATTTTTAATACAAATTAACCCTAAGTTCCACATTTTACAGAAGTTTCCCAGAGGACTAAGTCTACGTAGTGTAAAGTATATACACTTTAATTTTCACGTTGCTAATAACATTTTATTTTCCGGGTCACTGGTGACCACAGTCTCCTTTCTTCCATTGCGACCTAAAAGAAAATTGTGGAATTGACCCTTTTTTATTTCCAAATTTCGAAAATTGCACAGCTCAAATTGTTGTTTAGCACTTTCTGGATTCATCTTAGCTCGTTTCTTTCGGCGGTTATTACGCGCAAAGAACATGTTTTTCTCTTTCTGCTTCTTTATGTCAGATTCGGCGTGTTTATGTTTCAGTTTTTCTCATTTTTTTGAGGTGGTCATTAAAGCCTTCATTCTTCTTTGCTGAGAGAGGTAAAGACCAGGATGAGGTCGGAAAGATTAAAATTAACTAAACTCCTTTTAACTCATCAAACTCAGATTTGTATTAAACCAGATCTAGCTGTACGTCAACGTCCCGGTCCGCCTGTTCTCGCTGCATTGGCTTCACAGGCGCGTTTGGCCATTTAAGTAGACGCATTATGATTTGACGTAAAGTGGTTTTAGGGACCAGGATGAAATGGAAAATGATCGAACTATTGATACATTTTAAGCAAAGTTGGATTTTGTAAGCTGATTGTCGGAGGTCATCCTGATCCGCCCGGCCTCGGTGTTTTAGCCTGGCTGGCGCTTTTTACCATTAAGAAATCCTTTGAAGTGAATGACCAGGATGATAATTGAAAAACCAAAAATTAAGAAATTTCAGGATGTCGAGTCGAGATTGTTAAATAGAGGAGACTCAATGGACATTCACGTCCACCTGTCTTGGTTATTTTAGACCGTCAGACGTGTTCAAGCTTTATTCGATCTGCAGTGATGTGCAGGATGAGTTTTAAACCACCAAATTATAAATTTTCGTAAGGCAAAATTTAGTATATCGAACAGTGATAGTCAACGATTATTCCGGTATATTTGTTCTTGCTAGTTTAGTTCGCAAGACAAATTTTGGATTGTCATTATCGTGGGTGATTTTTTGACAGACTAGAATGAGACCTAAAATAATCCAAATACCGTTACTTCTTAATCCATGTTGAGTTTTATAACGCTGTCTCGACCATTTTGGTCCGCCTTGCCTATCTGTTTTACCCTGGCCGGGATAGTTTGCCATAATGGGAATCTCTAGAGGTGGGTTTATCGGCAAAGATGATAACAAAAACGACCAAACTGAGAAATTTAGTTGAGTCAAGTTGAGGTGGTAGGACATTGAGACTCGACGATCATCAAGGTAGATTTGTCCTCGCTGTTTTTATTCCGTCAGACTTGTCCCAGCATTTCACGATCAGTGATGTGTTTAAGAAGGAGGGTGAGTTTGGAAATCACATAATTCAAAATTTTCGTTAAGCAAAATCAAGACCCGACGAACACCCAGCTACGTCTGATCTCGCTGTTTTAGTTCTCTTTTGGAACAGACACCCATACTATACCAGGCAGTTTCAGTTGTCTGTATTAGGTCGATATATTTGATATCCAAAATTAATTGATGTCATATAAATAGTCTCAGAAAATAATAATTAAATACGAGTAATAAAAATTTCATCATGATTGAAAACTGGAAAATTTAAATAATCCCCCCAAAATTATGGTTCACTGACTTCTNAGGTTTGAGATTCGTCAATACTTACTAAATATAATTTGTGGCTGGTGAATTTTTATGAAAAATTAGTTTTTCAATTTTTACTAAAAAATAGTTGTGATTGGTCTGTTCCAACTAAACCTGATTTCTTCTGAATATATATATATATTCAACCGGAGAGTCCCGTTGTAAGAAATAATACTATTTAAAAGAACGGCGCCAAGTGCCGGCTAAACCCGCACAGTCTGGTGGTCTTGAATTGTGTCTCAATTAGCGCCGTGTTTTTATTTTTTATTTAGTAGGTACTTATTTACTCTAAGTACAAAACAAAATAAGAAAATCATAAACAGGATAGTATTAAATGAGATTAGATGTGTGTGAAGTTACAAAAACAGAAAATCACTCAGTAAGGTAGACATTTTTTTTTTAAATTCAACCTCACGTTCAAAGTTAATCATCTTTTAAAGCTCATAAATACAAACGGTTATAGCTCTTACTAAACATGATTTGTAATTTGTTCGTTCATCCCACAAATTCGTAGTGATTGGACATTCCTTATACGGAAAATTAGTAATTGATTAAATTTGACTTAACATTATTTGTGACTGGTCATTCGTACTAAATATTAGTTTGAGATTGGTCAATTCTTACTAAATATGATTTGCAATTGTTGAAAGATTAATTGTAATTTTTTAATTCTTACTGTGAAATAGTTGTTATTGATCAGTTCATGTTAAACCTGATTTGTAACCGATCTATTGTTACATAAAATTAGTTTTCATTTGTATATTTTCATTCAAAATCACTTGTGATTGGAAAATTCATACTAAAGATTAGTGGCACTTTGTAGATTTTTATTGAAAATTAGTTATGATTGAAAAAAATTACTAAAAATTAGTTGTTATTTGTAGATTTTTTCAGAGAAAGAATATTACTACATAGAAATCATATAAAAGGTTTTATAATTTACAAAATTTGCTGTTTATACCAGTTACCCGATATACCGCTTAAATTTTTTTATTAACAACGGGTTTTTCTAGCTTTTTTGTGGGTGTATTTCAATGTTATTATTTACCAGTAGAATTTTTTTAATCTTGGATGAGGAAATAGTAAGCAGGATTTTATTAAATGCGATTAGTTATTATAAAATCGAAAAACACTGTCAAGAGAGTAAATAATTTTAAACAAAACAATTCCGTTTAAAATCTTATTTAAAACACATAATTACACATTTTTATAACAATATAAAACATTTTTGAGCTGGCTTGGTATGGCAATTTTTTTTCTGGTATTCAGTGTATGATCCAATTAACAATTCATAACACGTCTGTATTTTATTCAACTTTAACAACATTACAACCATCAGGAAGCTGAATTATTTTTAGTTTGATGTCAACAACGTTTAAATGTCATGTAAAGTGACAGAAATAAGGATGAAATAAACAAACAAAAATTCATAAGTTTTATTTTATATCTTCTGTTCTAATTTTTTGTAAGGGATGGCTTGGGATGATTAAAACTAAGGTTAGAATAACTGCAGAACAATTATCAATGATTGATATTTAAAAAAATTCGTTGATTTGTGTAACATTAATTACAATATATTATTCGAAATAAGCTGTGAAACCAGTTTTATTTGAAATATAGAGGATTGATTTTGTTCTCGTTATTATTATGTCCCTTTTGAGACTAGACACTTTAGAAATTAACATAATAATTGATAAAACAATTAATTAATAAACGGAATAATAAGGTCGTAAAGTTTAGTGGACCGGGGAGTTCTGTTGTGAACAATAAAATTATCAAAACAACAAAGCTACATGCGGCTAAACCCGCACAGCCTGACGGTCGTCAATAGTGTCTCATTCAGCACCGTGTTATTATTTTTTATTTAGTACTTGCTAATTATACATTTTATTAATTGAACGAGTTGAATGTATTTATTCATGGGTAAAGTGTGAGCAAGAAAAATACATTAATAAAAAAATTTTGGGTTATTGGAAATAAATCGGTCGAAACAAAGTGCGAACCTAAGCGTGATCAACATATTCATCACAAATTTTTGTTTTTCGTTTGCTATAAAAATTGATAAATTTAAGAGATTTCAGAGTGCTTAGTAAATATCCAAATTAATTTTCTGTCCACTTTAGTGAAAACGTCTTTTGGTTTTTTTAACATTTAATTTAATTAATCTTATTTAATACACACCTACATATTATTTTCTTATTCTAGGCACAAAAACAAATCGCATGATATATAAACACCTTAACACACATGCACAACAAAGACACAAAACCAAATTTAAAAATGTTAATTAAATTCTCGGCTAAAAGGGTCCATTGGTAAGAAGAACGTTTGGACACATGTTTAATATTTTTTGAACTAGTATCACATAAAAAAGTTTAATTTAAATCCGTGATCCCATTTGAATTAACTGTTTGGTTAGGCAAAAGCTTCGTAAATGTTTTATTTTGATTTGTCCGGTCCTTATATAAATAATCATAACTTAATAATGACAAAAAATGTTTATAGCAACTATTTAGTTTATAAGATTCTAAACAAGTTTTGAACAAAAAAGTTTTAAAGTTTTTTATTATTACAATTAATTAAAGTTTTTAGTTGATATGAAAAAAAGTTAATGGCACGAGAGGGATTTGAACCCACGATCTTCGGCTAGATACGCCGCTGCTCTACCACCTGAGCTATCGTGACCTCGATCCACTCGGACATCAACTCCCCATCTCAACCCAACTGACAAGGTCTGGCAAGTACAAGTACTCATCAATAAACTAAATGGTATGCTACCAAAGCAGTATGTCGATATTATCAGTTCCTACCTATCTGACAGACTGTTTAGAATCAAACAAGAAGATCAATATTCAAAATTAAAAACAATAAATGCAGGAGTGCCACAAGGTAGCATATTAGGTCCACTGCTTTACTTGTTATACACCAGTGATTTTCCGAAAATAGATGGAGTAAAAATTGCAACGTTTGCAGATGACACAGCGGTGATGTCACTAGGACCGACTATCACCCTCTCAACCAAAATCCTCCAAAATGCATGTAATAAAATAAACGAATGGACAAAAAAATGGAAAATCAAGCTAAATCAACATAAATCAGTTCATATAATCTTACAAACAAAAAGGTGGACCATGTTCCGTCGCTCACAATCGATGGTACTACTATACCATACAACAAAAAAGCTAAATATCTGGGAATGACCTTACATGCCAAGCTGAGATGGAAAGAGCACGTGAAGAAAAAAAGGACAGAAATAGGTTTAAGGTATAGACAACTATACTGGTTGATA